>NW_022639452.1:4703404-4704769 GCF_010583005.1 Odontomachus brunneus
ATCATCTATTAAGGGAGAATACAGTAATTTTAAAAAATTTGTTACAAGGGATAGCAATTTAACGTACCTTGGAACATCCACCGTAAGAATTGTCTATCTTTCCAAAGAAATATAATATTTTATTAAATTTAATAACATTTTGGTAAATATTATGCTAAAGTAAAATAAAAGTATGCTACGTGACATAATAGCTATAATACAAACAAATAAACTTCTATTTATTCTAATTGTCAGTAAAAATGAAAAAATTCATAGTCGGATAAGTAATCAAAAGTTATGTAAAATCAGTTAATATAACAATTAGTTAATAAATTTATATAAAACAATCAACTAATATACATCTTTATGGAACATTTAGAATCCCAAATCATCCAAAAATGCCAGTTGAAACCCCGAATATGATTCGAATATAATTGAGTTGAACTCCGATATGTAGATAATATTTTCGTCATCTGGCAACACGGGAAAGAAAAACTCCAGGAATACCTACATACACTTAATACACAACATTCCAACACCACCTTTACAATGGAAGTAGGACAAAACAACAGCCCGGGTAGGAATTTAAAAGAGGGCTTGTAAAGGCCCTAGATAGTTTTTCCCCATTTCTGTCTAGGCGCCATTCAGGCAAACCCGAATAGGCCCTACAGAGATGTAACGCTTTATAAGTCAGGATCCGATTTGTAAATCTGATGAGGCCCTATTCTGGCACGCCTATGTAGGCCCTATCTAGACACGTCTAAGTAGAAAAAAAACATTCTTTTATGTATGATATGTACTACTTTTTTTCTAATAACTATTCGTAAAGGTCGCAACGCCTGCTGATTTTATTTGAAAACTTTAGATTACATGATTCCAATGCTACATCACATTTAAAAATTCTCACCGACACTGGTGGGACTCGAACTTGGACCCTCGCCTAAGGCATCTCTAAGATTATGAATCTGTTGCTTTAGACACTATGCCACTTCTTCAATCGATATAAGCGTCTTACATTTTATTCATATATGTTGTGATTAACACAGTAATATAATTTTTTTATAATATAACTTAATAAAATTTTAATAAAAATTATATTTTTCGTACTTTTATTATTAATTTAACTCTTAGCTAATAAGGTGAGGTCTACAAAATCCCGCACTTCCATTTCATTATTTTTAAATTTTTATAGTAAAATTTTTTTATTATTGATTGTTATTAAATAAATAAAGACATGAAAGACTATAAATACTTTGAATAATGATAAAGGAGTACAATTAAAAGAAGATCTATCTTACCATATAAGATTTCATTAAATTAATTAAATTTATATATAAATATATAAATCAACGTTTATTATAAGCGATTTCTGAAATATTTTAGTGA
>NW_022639452.1:4704779-4710747 GCF_010583005.1 Odontomachus brunneus
TCCACAGCATGTCCGACGAGAATATCTCGCTGACTTTTAATGAGATCGTAACGGAGAGCCGAATAAATGAAGCATTCAAATACTCTCCGTGGAAGAACTTAACCCTCAGGCGCCACGCTCTTTTCAGCGTCTCCTTGCGACCGATCGTACCGTGCGCTGAGTACGCATTGTGTCGTTAAAAAAGGCAATTTAGTTCCTCGTGTTGAAATATGATTATTCTGTAAATTAAATATCATATCTGAAATGTGTTCGTTAAGCTTTAGAAACCACCCGAGTCGAAATTTTAGCCCTACTTTCGGCCTGAACTTTCTGTACATCTTGAAGGATCAATGTATGCTACACATGAAAGTAGAAGTTTTACTCGATGCTTTTAAGTGGTAGAAAAAATAAAACATGCCATTTGAAGGCTCTTAAGAGAACCTCTCGGCAAATCTTATAATAATAATCTTATAATATAATCTTATAATAAATACTATTATAATAATATAATAAATACTATTTAATAATATTTATCATAATACTTATAATAATAACTTAGAATAATACTTATAATAATACTATTATAACATTTATAATAAATATTATTAAATATTATAATTAATATATTTCCGTGATAGTTGCATCGTAAATTACGGACTTGATCCCGCGCATTATTATATTCTACCAGGATTTACGTGGATGCAATGTTGAAACATACCGGCATAAATTTCGAACTGCTCACCGATATTGATATGGTTATGTTCATCGAACGCGGTATACGCGGTGGCCTGAGTAAATGTTCGGATAGATACGTACACGCCAATAACAAGTATATGTCCATCTTGCTAATATTAAAATAATATTATAATAAATATAATCAGAAGAGATTGATGTAGACTTTGAAGTATCAAAGTAGGCGTTTAGGAGTCACGTCACCTTGAGACACTGAAAAAATCGTTAGGAATCATTAATTTTTTCTTCTAGAGCGCAACGTAGATATTTTGAGAAAAATGAAAAGTTGAGGAAGTTACAATAAGATAAAGGCAAAAATTCGACTTTTCTTCCAAAAGTTTAACTTTAAACATTTACAAAAAATGGTTAATTGTATCTAAAAAATCTTGCACCTTAGATAATCTTGTTAACAATATGTGCCAAATTAGAAGTCAACAATTAGTTTTCGAGATATCGTGTGCACCATCAATATACGTTTCAGCAAAGAAATTCAATTTCCTATAACTAGGCTATTTTCTAATATTTTCTCAAATCATTTTCAAAACATTTTTATCAGACCATGTACTGTTACATCCGACGTAATTTTTCTTTATTTCGACCAAGCATACTGGTTATGCGATAAACGCCCTAGGTGGACAATGAAGAATAGATTGATAAGATGGTGTCAAAATCCATTTATATAAATACTTATTATAAATATTATTATAATAGTATTATTATAAGTATTATTATAAGTTATTATTATAAGTATTATAAGTTATTAAATAATATTTATTATATTATTATAATAGTATTTATTATAAGATTATATTATGAGATTATTACTATAAGATTTGCCGAGAGGTTCTCTTAAGAGCCTTCAAATGGCATGTTTTACTTTTTCTATCACTTAAAAGCACCGAGTAAAACTTCTACTTTCATGTGTAGCGTACATTGATCCTTCAAGATGTACAGAATAATAATATTATAATAAATATTATTGATTATTTCTCATATATCATGAGAAACATATTTCCCCTTCTACGAAAAGGTGGGAAGAATTCGCGCGGGGATGTCTCACCACCTGCCTATAAAAAGCGGCTGCGACTACCGATAAACGATCAATTCGATCAATTTGATCATAGAATAAATTCTATCAATTCAATCAATTTAATTAATTCTCTCATTCACTCTCAAAGAAAGAGACTTACTCAAATATTTAGATTTTCAGACACTTTCATACTCTCTTTGACTAATATATTTTGAGACTTTTAAAATTCTGATTTCCAAGTCGACTTTATATATAAGCGTTAAAATATTCATAGGTTTGCCTGCTGTTCTTTGTAAAAGATTAAAAGATTTGTTGTTTTGACAGACATTTCTTAAGATATTTATCACTCCTAAGTGTAGTGTTACACTTCATTCTCATATTACCAAACCTCTTGAATCTGACCTTGTGTTCCTCAATCCTGCTTTGACTGCCAATCAGTCCAGATTATATTCGTTACAATTAAAGTTTCTTTAGGAAAAAACCCAAAACGTGTAAGTAAAAATCACAACTTTAGTTTATTCTTTCAAATTCTCATCACATACACATATTCACATTCACACAAACTAGTCCATCCTAGGATAAATTGGTTAAATCTATTAACTCAAAAAGGGTAAACTTTAATATCAAAATCATTTAAGACGCGACAATACCAAATATTATAAATAAAAAAATGTTCATAATTTATAGTTATGTTGAAAAATATTAGTGATTTTTGACGTTTTCTTTAGCGCTTCTCAAGATGATGTGAAATCGAAAGAAGGATCAAAATTCCGATTCGGGCAGGAAGCCAATTTTTAAATTTAAAATATATTTGATCTTGTAAGGGGGTTCCCTCATATATTTCTAGATAAAAAAACGATTACTTTTTTATATATTTTTATTCTACAAATTATTAAGAATGTGTTTCTATAACATGATATTAATATTCGTACAAATGGTATGATATGATAATGGTCGAAGATATAAGAGAATTTGTAAAAGCGTTCCGCAGATTGCTGCGCGTTCTCCGGCAGCCGCGCTTGGCGTGCCATAACAAATAGGACCCTTTTTAGAAATGTCCTTGCAGTTATTCTTTTCCTCTATGGCCATTTAGAAATAGATAGATGTTTTCTGAGTAACGAAAAGTGTAACAAAAGTTTCAATTCAACGGTCTGAGAAAAAGCTTCAAAGCATCTTCATTTCAGGTTACAAGTGTGGCTACATTATCTATATTATTTCTTGTCGGGCTACAATTATCTTCAATATGTATAAAAGATTTTTCCCCCTTCTACTAAAAATTTTGAAAATCATGAATGTAAAAACTAGTCGATGAACGAAAATTTTTTCTGAGTATTGCAATGAAACATACGTTGCAGTTGTGGAAAAACAGCATTTATCGACTATGTGCTAAGAAAGATTAACTAGCAAATAATGATGATAATGAAAGTCTTTATTAATGTCCTAAGATGAGCGTTTTCCTCAAATGATTTGAAAATCATCTAGATGAGGATAAGATGAAAATCCATTTGAAATTAAATTTATGTCTCATGTAAGATCTCTCAACGAGATCTAGAAGATAAGATGAAAATTTATCTTAGTTGAGAAGAAGATGATTGTGCTTCATATTAATCTAGATGAAAGATTAAATGATTAGGGTTATTTATCTAGATTATTTTTTAGATAATTTTATTTTGATGTGAGAATATTCATAAGAAATTTCTAAAAAGTTTACGCACATCATAAAAGGGATATTAAAACAATAAACAATATTCACAATTTTATATCCTTACATGTCAAAAATAAAAATTTTCGAATATTTTGTGTGATAAATTGCTCTTCCAGTTATACGTTGATTAGATATCACGTTACGTTTTGATGTGCGGCACGTGTTTTCGCTGTGTTGAAGCTATAACTAACATTTTGACTGGTAGAATCTTAGTTACTTCTGCTTATTATAAGATTTATCATTTTATTTTCTTTTGTAGTATATTTGGGTATATCGAAACTTTTATTTTTATTTGCAGGAAATATTGACAAAATGTAGATAAACGCGACACCAGATTCTCTCCTATTCTCTTCACCCCTAAATAAATGATCGAAATAAACACATTCGTATGTTACCAGAAAATTTGTTGCAAACAGAATTGCTTCCTCACTTTATTCTTCTATAACGCAGCATGTGACACTGAGTTTACCTACACCTTGCCATAACCTCCTACACCTAAAAGTAAAGATTTCAACACACCCAATCTTAAAGCAATGTTCTGAGTGGTTTTGTTTCGTTTCAGATTTACTGGACTCTAATATTTATATATATATACACTTCCTGAAATTGACTTCTTGACACTTAGAGCGGAAAAACAGACTTTTGTATAACGCATAACATCATCTTTAGGTGATTATTTTTAAGTGAGATGATATATTTTCAAGATATGATAAAGATACTTTACATTTTTTCATCTAGATAAAAATAAAAATAATTCCATTTTTTCACCGGGATAATTATATACACAACTTCATTAAGATGCCAGCATACACTACCGAGGATATATTTCTAAGAACATGGAAACAATAAAGAGAGATAATTTCAATTTACTGAGCAGCACGAGGATTCACAGAGGGATTATTATATGAAATGGCCAATTAAGTGGAAAATAAGTGGAAAAATATCAGTTCTTTTGCTTTTATAGAGACTTAAAATATTATAGATACTTTTTATGAAAAAAAATACCTTTTTAATAAATAGTACCTAAATTTTCTCGAAAAATTAACTGATCATACTCCAATTTAAAAGAATTACTTTTTAAATGTTTCTTTATTGATGTACGAGAATAATTTTCTTTGATAGATTTGTTTCTGAGATACTGTTATTTAAAATTGGAACCTGAAAATTAATTTTTATTGTCATATTATTTCTTCAAAAATTTAAAAAATTCTTTCATAAGTTGACAGACAGTCACAATATAACATATTCACATTAGTACTTATTTTAAAATCAAAATTATAACCTGCAACTTTTGCACCATGCGAAACATCAATTTTACATAATCATAAATGATTCGTAAAAGAATTGATATTTTACTTTCCAAAAATTTCTACATTTTTTTATTCTCTGATTCATAACTAGTCGCACAGCAACCAGTAAATCTCTAAAATCTCTTACATTAACTTTTTTCTTCACTTGATGCATGAGAAAACTCCATTGAACAAGCCTCCAGTCTAGTATCGAGTTTTGGAAGTTATCATCACAGTGAAAAATTATTAATCATACAGAACGTGAGTTAGCCTATCAGAGCTAAACGCAAAATGTTTGTTAATAAAATGTTTGTGTAATGTTGATCGTATAAATACACGCGCTAAGACTGTCTTGGTCTAATACACGATATACATCCTTGTATTACTAAATATCATAAAAATTACTAAGGGCCGGTTTTTCAATAGCAGTTTAAACTTAAAAACCGGCCCTAATTTATTTATAGTTGAAATAAACATTGTTTTGTGAAATGGGAGAATCATATATATACTCGTTATATTAATTCAATATTGTCTACACCAAACTTAATTATTTAAATATTCTTTTCCTAAATTTACACGGAGAGAATATTATATTTTTCTCTTTTTCATATAAACTCTTCAATTTTACTGTTTTCTGTAACTCACATATATATACGTAGGAATAGATTATCAGTAAAGTCTACCTTGCCCAAGAACCATTATCTAAGGTCTCTATCTCTCTAAGAAACATAGCATATTTTACTAGAAATACATCAAGTGTTTTAATAATAAGGGAGATTGCTGCACCACGGAATAATTTTGACTTTTTGATTTTTTTAACCATAATTTTGATCAAAAATTCTGAAAAAATACATCATTAAACTGTACATACAGTGTGACCCCTAAGTTCGGCAACGGCAAGAAAACTCGGCGGGGGAGCATTTTAGAGAAAAATGTTTCGAATAAAAGTTGTAAGGCTTAAAATGTCGCATTTAATGACAGTAGTTATTTGACCTAAGATGACGTCGCCAAGGTCAGGACAAGGTCAACTTTGCTTTTTTAGATAGAAATACATATTTTTTATTACGGCATTTTATTCTACGTAAAAAAGCAAACAACTTTTGTTTGAAAAAATTTTTTATAAGATCTCTATTTTCTAAGATATTTACGTAAATATCTACAAAATTATTGGTTTCAATAATTTTTTACTTGAATTCTATCAACTTTACCGAAAAATATCAAGAGATAAAAATT
>NW_022639452.1:4710757-4711478 GCF_010583005.1 Odontomachus brunneus
AAGTATGCTACGTGACATAATAGCTATAATACAAACAAATAAACTTCTATTTATTCTAATTGTCAGTAAAAATGAAAAAATTCATAGTCGGATAAGTAATCAAAAGTTATGTAAAATCAGTTAATATAACAATTAGTTAATAAATTTATATAAAACAATCAACTAATATACATCTTTATGGAACATTTAGAATCCCAAATCATCCAAAAATGCCAGTTGAAACCCCGAATATGATTCGAATATAATTGAGTTGAACTCCGATATGTAGATAATATTTTCGTCATCTGGCAACACGGGAAAGAAAAACTCCAGGAATACCTACATACACTTAATACACAACATTCCAACACCACCTTTACAATGGAAGTAGGACAAAACAACAGCCCGGGTAGGAATTTAAAAGAGGGCTTGTAAAGGCCCTAGATAGTTTTTCCCCATTTCTGTCTAGGCGCCATTCAGGCAAACCCGAATAGGCCCTACAGAGATGTAACGCTTTATAAGTCAGGATCCGATTTGTAAATCTGATGAGGCCCTATTCTGGCACGCCTATGTAGGCCCTATCTAGACACGTCTAAGTAGAAAAAAAACATTCTTTTATGTATGATATGTACTACTTTTTTTCTAATAACTATTCGTAAAGGTCGCAGCGCTTGCTGATTTTATTTGAAAACTTTAGATTACTTGATTCCAATGCTACATCACATTTAAAAATTCTCACCGA
>NW_022639452.1:4711488-4734981 GCF_010583005.1 Odontomachus brunneus
TGATGAGGCCCTATTCTGGCACGCCTATGTAGGCCCTATCTAGACACGTCTAAGTAGAAAAAAAACATTCTTTTATGTATGATATGTACTACTTTTTTTCTAATAACTATTCGTAAAGGTCGCAACGCCTGCTGATTTTATTTGAAAACTTTAGATTACATGATTCCAATGCTACATCACATTTAAAAATTCTCACCGACACTGGTGGGACTCGAACTTGGACCCTCGCCTAAGGCATCTCTAAGATTATGAATCTGTTGCTTTAGACACTATGCCACTTCTTCAATCGATATAAGCGTCTTACATTTTATTCATATATGTTGTGATTAACACAGTAATATAATTTTTTTATAATATAACTTAATAAAATTTTAATAAAAATTATATTTTTCGTACTTTTATTATTAATTTAACTCTTAGCTAATAAGGTGAGGTCTACAAAATCCCGCACTTCCATTTCATTATTTTTAAATTTTTATAGTAAAATTTTTTTATTATTGATTGTTATTAAATAAATAAAGACATGAAAGACTATAAATACTTTGAATAATGATAAAGGAGTACAATTAAAAGAAGATCTATCTTACCATATAAGATTTCATTAAATTAATTAAATTTATATATAAATATATAAATCAACGTTTATTATAAGCGATTTCTGAAATATTTTAGTGAAAAAGATTTTGATAAAATGTTGCACAAATATTTCTAAATTATTTAAATGTTATATTTCAATATAATTTCCAAGTTATCTTTCGGAAAGCTTGCTGTGTGGAACCCTATGACACGCCTTATTTGGAAGATTGTATTTTTGAGAACCAAAATCATAGGTATTTCGGTTTTATTTCAAACTTATGTAAATTTTACTTCAATCTAAGACTGTAAACTAAAATTTTGTAAGACTTTAAACTATTTCAAAAATTGAATAAACAAGAACTGACTGAATTATATAAGTACATATCTTTGAATTATATAAGTATATTGTGTTGATGTCTACAGACATCCATATCTGTGCTTATTTTGGGCCTATTTACAAATTTTCCTTTAGAAATCCTTTTGCTTGACCATATGTAGGCCTAATGATGGTAGAACTTATTAAGGGCATCCCCAACAGCGGCTATTCAGAGTCTGTTAGGTAATTCTACTCAAAATTTATCATTATAGGTCCTTTCTAGGTGCAACAGTGGTAGGCCTAGTTAGGAGCATCCCCAATAGTGCCTACTCAGGGTCTGTTAAGGAAATTCTACTCAGAATTTGTCTTTGTACACTCTTTCTAGGCCCAACGATGCCAAGACTATGTTAGGGCATGCCTATCTAGGCCCTTTACGGACTTGGGGCATGCCCCGATAAAATCCTACCCGGGAGACTCCCTTTTCTGAACGTCCTAATCACAAAAGGAACAGATGGCTCTCTGGGTCACTAAGTCTACAGGAAATTTATACACACCAACCGATATCTCCATGCCGAATCACACCACCATACGACACAGAAACAATCAGTTCTCCATTCATTAATACACAAAGCATCTACCATGCTGCGACAAGGACAGCATCCAAAGCGAACTTAAGGATCTAAGGAATATTCTTCAAAATAATGGTTACACGGCAACCTAGATAAACAGAACAATCAGGAAAAATCAAATCAGAAGATACCAAAACACACAAACTGAACAGCTCCAAGGACAGACAAAAGAACAAAACTCCACCATCATCTTTCCCCCATATATACAGGGAATTACAGATAACATTGGCAGAATTCTGAGAAAAAACTATTTACAAATCACCAACAAAAATAGGACAGTAACCCAAAAATACTTCCACTAGACACTCTAGGAATATATGAGATCTAGATAATAGAGTTCCCTGCTCCTGCGACAAAGTCTACATAGGAGAAACCGGGAGAATGCTGAGCATATGCATAAAAGAACATCAAAACGCAGGAATATCATCAAGCTAAGGAATATAACGCAATCAGCGCTGGTGAAGCACAATTTGGAAAATGGACACAAAATCCTGTTCAACGAAACAACAGTATTAGCCAAAACCAACAATTACTTCCCTAGAAAATACAGGGAATCTTTAGAAATTCAAAAGCACCCTAATAATCTCAACAGAGACAACGGACAAAAAATCAGTCTGGCAATCCGTCCTCCCGGTTTCCAGAATCTGACAGACCAACAAATTTTCCCCCACCCTTCCTCCGACAACCACTTCACACCTCCTTGCTTCCTCTCCCCTTCTCTACGTCAACCACTATATAAAGGTAGACCTCTCATGAGCAATTTCGACATCGGGTCGTTCCACCCTGATGAAGCGGATTGAAAGGTTCGCGAAACGTCAAAACCGAAAGAATCCACACGACTCAAACCCGAAAAGCAAATCTAAAAAACTAATATACTCTTTTAAAATAGAGCGTTCCAAAGTACATAAGAAATCAATTTCTAGTAAAAGATTAGTTGGGAGTCTATGGGTAAAAAATGAGATTATAAATAATTTATTATATTATTTTATATAACTTACACACACGTTCTCACAATCTTTGATGATTAACAAAACTTTAATTGTAGAAATTACAAAAATTACGGAAAAAATATGAGTAAATTTACTGTAAAAATTAGAAAATACAAAAGTTGATTACGTGTAAATAATTATAATACGAAACTACAGTTCCAAAGAGATTATCTTGTAACATCAATTGCCGCCAAATGTTATCATTATTCGTTTATAATGAAATGTTTTAACGTTGCCGCCAAATATTATCATTATTCGTTTATGAAATGTTTTAACGTATAACTATACTTAAGATAAAAAACAACAAGTTCTTCTACATTTTAACTTTAAAATATAAAATAATATATGTCCTACCTTAAAATATAAAGTAATATATGTGAAACAAAAGAATGGTGAAATACTGCAGAATATCGAATTATACTTCGGTTATAAAATCCTATAGTAATTTTTACTCTAAAATTCTTTTCGTGCAAAAAATAATCGTTGTGCATGCAAGCTTAATTAATAATGTAACAGTAAAAAAGCTTAAAAAAGTATTACATAACAATTTCTTTTTTACTTATATCGCGTATGTTATTTATTGTAAAACCTTTGTTTATATATATTTTATGAGATTTAACGTTACATTTCTCTTCCAATTGATCGCACGTACATATATTTGCGATTTCCACATTGAAAACAGAATCGTAAAAAAGACGTCCAGTCCCTATGGGACTGGTGTGGAATTTGCACATAAGAGCTCTGCTTTGTCACACGCCATCTAAATGCACCGCGAATACCCGATTACGAGGAGTAATTGTCGATTTTTCCAGCTACAGCGAGAGAAAAGCCGCGCTTTTTCGAGACTAAAGACCGACTGCGGAGCCAAGAAATAAAAGCGGAATAGATGTGAAGTGAGAGGAACGCGCTGGATGCTCCGGAAAATACATTTCCCACTTGCTCGCCGAATATTCGTGCGGGATATTGGCAGAAAGGAACGCTTTTCACGAAAACATACCGACGCGCGTATGAGTGGAAATACGAAAGTGCATCGCGATAGAAGTTTCACAAAGATTAAAGAATATATCCTTAAAGAAGATGCTTCCTTTTCTGAGTCACATTCGCTTCGTCCTTATATTACGAAAATATATTATAGCGAAAATAATGATATGCAAGAAAGTAAAGATATCTTGTTTTTAGCCTAAATGAATCCTTAGCCTACAACATGAGAACTCTCGAGAAATCCCAAGAATAATTTTTGTTAAACAATATCTTCTGAGAAAAAATATTTATCAAAAAGATTACAAGTAAATATTTTATGTAAATATTATCTAATGTTTTTTTATATTTTTGTTATCTAATAAAGACGGGTCGGTCGAAGACTCGACGCAGTAATTAACGTTGATAAAAATAACATCGTAATCTAAGGACTAAAGAAACACGATTGAACTGAGATTTGATCGCAACTGGTAATTTAACGCGGATGTGTGTTGCAATGCAATTTAATCGCAGAGAATGGCACACAGGAACACGTATTCCGATTTGTAAAGATGAAGATTCTTTTTTCTTTAGGAAGGCAACACCACACGTTTGTACGAGACAATAGGGCGATGCATTTATAGGAATGTTAGCAGAATCTTAACGCGCGGTTCAGCCTCCTCACGTGAGTCCGCGAAGCATGTGCCACACGTTCTCTGCAGATGAAAGAAAATGACCTGCCATGTGAACTCCAATCCTTTCGCAGGAGCGACGCAGCGGAATTGGCAATTATTTATCCTTCCGGTGTGGGACTGCTGCAAAGACACGGTGGCCGACTAATTGCCAATTTCGCAGTAGCAGTAGTAGGAATAGGATTTACGCGGCAAACGAAGGTCGCCTGTGAATCCAGTGGCCAAGCCCGCTTAACCACCTGTGCGTGTACAAACGCGCGGGGTAGTGATCGGAATGCACTTGCGAGTTGCCTGTATCGATAACGTCAACTTGTCAGCCGGCACACCAGCCCATTATCAGGTGCGCGATCAGCGAGCGCGACGAATATGTCACCACCGTCCTTCAACAATCTCGATCGTGACAAAATTATTAGAGACAACAATCGATTCGACGGTCGGTGCGCATCGCTCGTGCTTCAGAGAGTGAAGCTTCTAAATTATTTTGTTACCTCGCTACTCCACTTCGGTCCAGGTTACCCAACTCGATACGTTTGCTATGCATACAAGCGGTAGACCGCCGGTTGCTTCATAATTTCGCAGCGGCCGCAATCGTTCGCTGAGCACACACACTTTTCGTATCTCCACTTTGCCAGGATATATACCCACCCCTCGCCCCTCTCTCCCTCGCTCTTTCTCTCTCTATCTCTCCGCTACCTCTCACTCTCACTCTTTCTCCCTCGTTACCCGTGCGAGATCTTACATGCACGTACGTGATTCGCGTCTACCTTGAGGGTCTCTGCGTTTTCCCCGCGGGGCCCCGAAATCACGGCTTCTACTATCGCGTTTCTAACTTGGGTGCGCTTAAAACGCGTACGTGCCCTTAGCTCTTTCCATCGTCGACATTACGAGCCTCCGGACTCGTATCTCACCGCGCGCGCGCTGGATCACGTTCGGAAACTCGAGTTCCTCCGCGAGGTACACTTTTCCTCTGACAAAAATAAACGTGCGAGCGAGCGCGCGCGCGCGTGCTGTCACATTAGGATACGCGTTTAAACGACGTTCCACGCCCCGTCGGGTGTCGCATAACACGTAGGTAGCATTTTTTACTCGTGACTTGAAGCCGCGCGCGCGTTAGCCGTCGTTCGCGAATGCCATTTGCAAAAGAGACGCGCGAAACGAATGAAAGGAGGATACTCCGGACTGAAAAATATTCCGGGCCATAATTCAAGAAGTTACGTGGCGCGTATCGATACTTGGCCAAAATTCGATCGTAATTCCGGAGCGGAGCAACGCTAGCCGCGCGAAGGAAATCGTGCAAACTTGGATAACATCGGAACTTTGACACCCCGCCGTCCTCCGCCACGAAGTAGGAAATTGCAAGCTGGTCGAGTCATCTCGTAAACGGATG
Source organism: Odontomachus brunneus (assembly GCF_010583005.1). NCBI lineage: Eukaryota > Metazoa > Arthropoda > Insecta > Hymenoptera > Formicidae > Odontomachus > Odontomachus brunneus. The sequence goes on from NW_022639452.1 coordinate 4,717,035, forward strand.
CGATACGAACAGTACATACTTGTGTGTGTGTGTGTGTGTGTGTGTCTGTGTGTGTGTGTACATATATGGCTGCCGAATCTAAAAGTTGAGTGATAAATCCGACAAATTATCGGCTGTGAGATCTGCACCGCCACACAACCGTCTGTTTGCGATCGAAATTCCTCGACTTAAAATTTATCATCATCAGATTAATCCCAATCGATAGTTATCTAATTGGTATAGGGTTATTGAGTCTTAATTATTAATAATTCTTATTAGTAACTTTTATATGACACATTAGAGTCATTTTCGATTGCACCCGATTTTTGTTTTTAAAATTACCCGCAACCTCATTCCCTAGTGGAATGAAAACTTTGGATTCACACGCTAAAAAAGTTGGTGAGAATACGAGGTTTAAACACAGTTGAACCATTTCAACTGACTGTCGTATAAGAAAAAGGCCAAGTTACTATGAGGTCGTTTCTGACTTTTATATGTCAGATTGAGAGAGAGAGAGAGAGAGAGAGAGAGAGAGAGAGAGAGAGAGAGAGAGAGAGATATTAAAGTGTAAAATAAAAATGTGAAATGAAAATAATTTTTCGTTATATTTCGGTTCTTTACATTAAATATAATATATAAGAAAAGTTTTATGTACGTAGCTTATTCATTTGTCTATATTACATAATCAAAATTTCTGTCAAACTCTAATCATGAATAAAAAAGATTTATGTATTGTTTATTTTTATAGTAATCTTAATAAAATCTGCGTTATAATGAATCAATACCACAAAAACTTGGAACTATTTTAATGATTTTATTCGTCTTTTGACTGAAAAATATATTTTCATGTACTCAAATAATTATACTTTTTGACGAATTTAAATGTGGAATATTTTTTCTCTGAAAGTATCGAGAAGTACAAGAGAATCTAGTATTAATTCTTTAAATTCATTGTCAGAAAAGTTATAAATTGTTATGTAAACTCATACTTTCATCGTGTTCCTCTTTATATGTGCAATAAAATGAAATACTTAATTTAAAGAAATTGATGGAATTTAACGAGGTATGAAGAAATAATCGCGAATATTTGCGATCATTCCATTACATAATTCTATTTTCTACAGGTGTATTTATAATTTTTTACAGAGATATTTATTATCACTTTTTTATAAAACTTAGATAATATGACAACGACTATAGTATACCAAATTAACGTGCCTAAAATATGTGTGCTATGTGAGGGTTGATAAGGTTCTGACCACACTGTATAGAATAACTTATCGAGACCCGATAACAACATTTTATACACGAGAGATAATTGAATAAGATCAACGTAATGTAATCAGAACCATAGAGTCAGTTTCTAAAGGAGTTGCCGCATAAATGTGAAATTTTGCTTATTCAAAAATAATCCTCGTGGAATTTCAATTCGAGAAACCGCAAACGCTACGTAACGCATACGCTTGTGTAACGCGTACGCTGACGCATATGGACGAAATAGTATACTCTTTGTTCCGAAAATAATTTCCAGAGGTAATTCAATACATCGCTATAGTCATGGATCTCTCTCTAATCTTAATCGATAAGCGGTCAACTTGTCGTACGTAAGAGCGGCTATGTAATTTCAACCCCGACGGTTCGCTGCTCGCTCCGCTGAAATTTCATACGCATCGCTAATTAGGAAGCAGTCATGAAGGGTGAATCGTCGGCCATAAATTACACGTTAAAATTACGTACGCCATTACCGATGTTCATCGTGATGCAAATGCATTTTGTTGTCATTCAATACGTCAAACCAACAAAATTCGGTATAAACGAAATGCAGAAACTTTACATGTATGATCGCGACAGCCAACAATCACGATACCATCCCGATTATAAACTGCATTTCGTTTAACTTTGCTTTATCGCGGGTATCGATGCCGTTATTAACGGCAGCTGTGTTGAATTTAATATACGGCAATTTACAACCTCGGAATCTTTGCGCAAATTGGTATCCTCGACTTGGTAATTATTTATGACTCCGTCAACTCGATATTATCGCTCGTGAAACTGGGTTAGACGACATTAAGGCCAGCGTATCGTTGAATTCCGATCGTCGCGCAAGACCCCCCTGCCCTCTCAATTTCGCGTGGATAGCCCACGAATTGCTTCGCCGAACGGGGGACAACTATGTCGATCCACGTGCATCAGTATGCATGTATGCCACACGACTGCGATTACGGTACGACTCAGCGGGGAGGAGGGAAGGACGTGGAGGGTTGGAAATTGAAGAGGTGGGTGGGTTGGAGGGGAATATTTGAACGTCAATGAGTTTACCATACCACGTCACAAACGTTTGGCCAGTTTACAAATCCGATAATGCCAAACGTCACCGATGACGCTGCTGTTTATGGATTATTGTGGTAATATGCATTCGAGCAGGCACGAGCCGACGCGCAAGATGGACGTGCGTTTGTTGCGTAATTTCGGCTGTGGTTGTACACGGATGCGGCGACGGGATGAATTCAGCTTTACCGCACGACAAGTTTTCCCGCTGTACTCGCGCACGGTCTGGGAAAAGGGGGAGGAAGAGGGAAGGGGAGAGAGAGAGAGAGAGAGAGAGAGAGAGACTAAACCACCCTTGTCACGATCCTCGCTAATACTATCGATTTCACTTCCCTTTCGCCGCCTCGCTCGTCCGTGGCGACGCGGCAAAAAAATTCCAGGACGCGTTATTGGTAATCGTTCTGCACTCCTTAATCTGATTTTCTTCCGCGCACGCGCCAGCCGATAGTTGGAAATTCATACCAGAGTCTCGGAGAATCCCAAGCGGGCGACAGCCAGCTCTCGCGTTTCATTCGATCAGACAACAGAGAATGTTCTCCGTACGTATGTACATACGTACATCCCAATCGATGCAAACAAAACAATTCTCCCGCATACGTATTTCTGCACGGTCGCGTGAACAAATGTACCTGCGTCGGGATATTCGGATTCAAGCGTTGTACAAAATCATGTATGATCGGCGAGACAATCGGATAACGCTACCCCAAGACGATAAAACGACACAAACGGCTAATAATTGTTAATAATTTTTTGTTTAATTAATTAGTGTTTCAGATGATGCAACGTAATGGCGCGAATTTAAGGGAAACGTCAGACGGGCGCAAATTAAATATAAATATAATGGATCTCGTCGAGACATAATGGTGGGTCTCCGAAATCAAATGTGCAAAAAAATTCGGCACGTACAATTCCCGCTCTCTGAATTCACGGAGTAAAAGCGATTTCAAGCGAGATTATGCAAAACCGATTTAGTAAAGACTATAATAGTGCAGGACCGTACGATGCGAGTTGATAATGTGAGGGACGAGCTAGGAAGTGCATTGTCTTGTTCTCAGGCTGGACGGGTTTCTGCAGTTCAGTTTTTCAGCCGTCTTTCTTCCTGAGAAATTCGACGCGAGGAGTGCGGCGGCCCCTATTAGATATAAGAGCTATTTCTAAAGCACCGTGTCACGCGTAGTTTGAATAATTAAATGAGTACCGCTGTGCGTCGAGGGAGAGTCAAGCAAATCGTTTGCTCCCGTTGTTAAAATAACGTTTATTCACGGAAAGAGATGCAAGCGTATTCGGGAGCGAGGTGGCATGTATTGAAATGCTAAATTTACGATTCGCTGAAAGCTGCATTTTTAGACAGTATTCTCATAAATATCCATGAATATCTTTAGACATCCTTAGAACCTCGCCGTGCTGTATCGCATAAACACACCTTTTCATTTATCTTCCATATTCTTACCTATTTCCATTTTAATGATATCGATTTCGAGAACACTCGCCAGATTTTTCATCGACGATATTCTCGGTGACCGTGCACGATGTGACATGCGAGAATTTTGTTATTTATTATAAATGTGGCCGATCAAACGATCTAAAATACTTCATGAAGACGACATCCGAGAAGGAAATAACTATCCAGTAAAGTATCATCCATATTACAATGTCAGCTCAATCATATAGTACACTGAGAAAAAATTTACTAAATTTTCAAAAACGTTTGTTTGAATAGTACTGTGAAGATATTTGTTTTAAATTAAGTAATTATTTTCTAAAATTAAAGAAAAAATTTACATTTACAACTTCTTTATTTAATTTTAGAAAATAATTACTTAATTTAAACAAATATCTTCACACTACTATTCAAACAAACGTTTTTTGAAATTTAGTAAATTTTTTCTCAGTGTATATTATGTAACTGTTACTTTGTTATGTAACAAAGTAACAGTTATATAATATACCATATGATTAAGCTGACATTGTAACGATGATACTTTGTGTTTACTGGGTACTGACGAGATACTGACTCAGTGTACACGGAGAAAAATAATGTTGCTCTTTTAGCAAAATCGTCGTTGCTACTACATATTCGTAGTGACATAAAAAAAATTTAGTTGACGTAACTAATTTTACAAATTATTCATTATCAGAACAGAAATAGTTTCGTTGCCAGGATAGAAAAAACTTGTATTTGTCCTAAGAATCACGTTAATAATTTGTACACAAAATAATTTGTAGACTCAGCAAATTATATCCAACAAATAATAATTAGTACTCTTAGCAAGTCTTTTTATTGTTCATATAATAACGAAAAGACTTTGCTAGACCAGCAAAAAATTTGTTGGGCCAGAAAATTATTTTTCTCCGTGTGTGTATCGATTTTTAATATAATATATTAACATGGTATATACCAGATGTCGGTGTTGATGTGATGGAATACGGAATAACAATGAGTCAAGATTCGAAAGACAATACTGTAACAGTACCAAAAATCAATATCAATTCATAATATTATAATAATGCCCCAAAACAGTATCCAATATTGTAACAGTCAGTCGCGAAAATCAGTAACAATTTTCTATACTGTACTCTTTTAAAATAAATCAGTCAAACATCACTGAAAACAATGAATATACACTGATTTGCAGTTATAAGTATAGCATTGAAAGTGTTCAATGCTATACTCGTAATATTGATATCAATGACTATTCACTGATTTATTTTAAAAGAGTAACAGTGCTGAAAATCAATTTCCTATATCACAAATACAACTATATCGTAATATCGTAACAATATCAATATCACCACGAGTCAGAAGTGCATATTAATATTCTTTATATATGTAATAAAAGTATTGATTACCAGTAATAATTATTAATACTATAACAATTGTCAATATCACCAACATAGTATGACGATCTGTCAATAATTATCGTGTTTGCAAAATAGTAGGATTTTTCATTCCATGTGTTCTACCTGGATACAACGTTATGCTATGCTTAAGTCCAGACACTTTGTATATTTTTGCTTTATATACTGAAAAAAAGATCTGATGAGTCAAATCTCTGGGTTGAGCAAATTTAATTGCATCAATAGTAATCGAGTCGAATTAAATAAAAATTAAGTCTGTTCAATAATCTGATATAAGAATTTCAATTAAAAAATCTAGTCAAGTGTAGAAAGCTAATAGAAATGTAGTTACATGGACGCTATAAGTATTCTTCGGCTAACGAAAAAGATTGATTTAACTGCATAATATACATAATTCCATTTTCTGGATGGAAAATAAAGTAAATTGGACACTAAGTACGTTAAACTAACGTATTTGATAATTGAATATTTACAAGATTTGTCCAAGTAAAGGAAATTATTATAACAAGTTCTTCAAGATGGTCGAATAAGTTACAATATGCAGAATACAGATATACAACTTAACAGTCATCAATAGATTGCACTGGCTATCTTTCTTGCTCGCAGATAAATTCTTGTCGTAAAGAAATAAAAACGGGCTAGCTTGAAACTACTTGAAGTTTTATATAATATGTATATACTGCCTGGAACTTGACTATACAGATCCTTTTTTGAAATTTTCTGGCACCTTCAGTTGTCAACTAACTATGTTCTTCTATTGTTAAGTTGAAAATGTTTGTTTCGTTTGGGCAATAAACGGAATAGAAATTATTTAAATTAACATTCTATCACCTACAGGAAAAATTTAATAAAATATTACATTATCTTTTTAATAATGTGTGTAGCTCATTCAACTCGGGAGGAAAGTTGAGTTAAACTTCTTACTCGTTACTACACTTGACAATTCATTTATTACTCTTACTTTTCGGGATAGTCAAATCAACATCATATTTAATCAGTTTGCTGAATACTTAGCTCGTTTGATACAAATAACTAATTTTATTACTATAAAGAGTCACTAATATCTTTTACATTCATAATTTTTAGTTGGCATTAGTTGTCTGGTTGTTTGCGAAATCTTTCTTTTTGAGACTTCCGCACTGATTCACTGTCTCCGAGAACTGACTCCTATGAAAGAATTTATATTCTTTTCTTCCTTACCTACAAACTTATTTGTGAGAATGTTTACTAAAGAAGTTCCCTTGCATTATAAAATACACTACTTTGCATGAAAATTATTTTTGAAGGAACATTTAATTAACTATTAATATAAATTAAAATAACTAATAATATAATTATTATAAACTTTTGTGACTATTAGTATAAATTTATTAATCGTATCGATATATGTGTGTGTGTCAAGAATTTCCAAAAACATTTAAATTTCTACAAACTAAAGATAAAAAAATGTTGTCAAGTTTAAATTAAGTGCTGATAAATTTTTTCTAATTCACATTTCAGAATTTGGTAGTTGCTGCTAATGCTTGTTATGAGCAAGTAAGAATTTTTTGCAGAAGAAAAATATAAAAATATATTTTATATAATATAAAGAAATTTAAAGAATTTCTTAACAATTTGTTATTGAATTTGCAATAACATGGTTTTAATCCAATTTCTGCTATAAGATAGGAGTTATCGAAATTATTTTTCCAACATCTCTACACGTATAAAATATTACAATAAAATTTACTTTAATATTATATTTCTTCTTACAATGTTTTTTGAGAAATTGAAGTATACTGAAATTGTAAACTAAATTACTATAGAAATAGAAAAATTTGACAATTTACTGAATATACGATATGAAAAGACATTTAAATAATTTAGTCACTTTTAATAGGCTATTTTTTATGTATTGTCAAAACTTTAAACACTGAAAACTGTTTCTGGAATCTTCTAGAAATAGAAAATAACAATTATTTGTCCATACCATGTTTGGGAAAAGTTAAACGGTATTTATTATCAATCGTTGAAATAGAATCATATGAAATGCTTTTTTAAGCTTTGTACTCTTGATATGTCTTTAAAAGAAAATTAATTGCACATTGAGAGATGAGCAGTAAATGTAGAGAAGTTTATTTGTTTTAATTGTTGTTTACACCATATTTGTGTTGCATATGCAGAAGAATTTGAAAGGAAAAAAGCCTACTATTTACATTTTCTTACCTAACAAATTCTTTATCCAAAATGCTTTGAGAGGTAAAAGAAAAAAGAAAGAAAAATCAAGGAGAGATCGTAAAGGGGGTCAAGCATACATGCATACCTGTCATTCTCGCTAGGTTTTGCAACGCCGAAATTCTATTTTATCGATCTTCCTAGAGGGCATATTTTACATAGAATATATTAATGCATTGGACATACGTACTCGTTATTTTAAATTCATATCAAAGTTATAAAACTTAAAAGAAACACTTCATATTTCTAATCAATAATAAATCCTGATTAGCACAACTTTCCTCAGACTTGATGAATAAATACTTATTATTTCGTATTTCTAGAAGATTCTGATTCCATAGAAACAGTTTCCAATAAATTAAATTAAAATCTAGTCAGTAAGCCAAAAGTCAAAAATGGCCTTATTTTAACATCCTTTTTTGATAATCTATCTAATACATATAAAAAACATTAAAGTAATTACGATAATTTTGTGATAAAAAGTCAAACGAGCACAACATTTTTAAACAAATATATAGTAACTTCGTCATAATTTTGTATGGTTTATGATTACAAAAATTTTACTGTGATTTTTACTGTAACGTCTTCTCCGTGTACATGTTAAATAAACGCAAAATAAAATATAAGCTTAATTAGAATTAAAACCTGAAATCTCAAATAATGGTTTGTAAACTGCCCTTACACACATACACACATACAATTAAATAAAGTAAAATAACTCTCTTAGACATACGAGGTAAGTCATAAAATAATACATCACAATGTCATCGATTTCTCCCGTTATTCTTTCAGTATATTCTACTTTAAAAATAATTAAAAGTTACGAGAAACTCTCTCTTTTCTCTTTTCTCTTCAAAAGAGACAGTAATAGCAACAACAAGAAAACCTTAAAAAAGTTAAAATAATTTTATTGGACATTCCAATATTAAAGGAAATGTTTAGATTAATTCTTCAAATACACTAAAACAGTAATATTAAGAAAACAATATTGAAGCAAAAATGCTTTTACTTGCTCATAATCAGCATCAGTAGAGAACATCATAAATTTTTAAATGAGAATTAGGAAAGAACTGTTAGCACTTAATTTAGACTTGACTTGACTTTTCTCAACTCTCTTAGCTCGCAAAAATGTTATAGCTATTTTTAGAAATTTCACACACACTGGACATTTATGTTTGGTTTTCAAAATAAATTGCTAAATCAAATAATATTTTATTAATAAAACATAAAATAGAAACATTGTAATTAAGGGGACTAGGTAGGTTTCAACGGCCGAAAATTCGGTAATATCCGATGGTTGAGAACAAATGAATCAACATACATAAAGTTGGTTTTTTGCAAGTTATCTAATACATTTTTAGTAATAAAATAAGTATTAAATATTATAAAAAAATATTAATAATTGAATGAGATATTGTTAATTAAAAATCCTCAATTTTGCGTGATTCCGGGAGAATGAGTTGGAATTTTTTAATTCTGAAAGCGTCATTTTGTAGCTGGGGTCTCCTTTTATAGACTAAAACTAAATTAAAAAAAAAAAAAAAACGTCAAAGTTAGAGCAATTATAAAAAAACAAAAAAATCGAAAAATTCAAGATATTTGTTATTAAAACGAATTAAAAAATTAAGTTTTATATGCAAAAATAGATTCAGTTTATGTAATACGTCTTTATCTTTAATTAAAAAAAAAACAACTTGATATCTTTAGCTGTTCATGAATTATCGTGGCAAAACTAGCATAAAATGCTATTTTGAGAAAAATACGATTAAAGATGGAGAACAGGATTACAGCTAAACAACATTTCTTACACCCAAAAAAAATTTTTTAATACAAGTGGAATTCTCTAAATCTTAGAGTATTTTATTCTTACATATGGCCTCAAGAGGATTGCTTTGAAATCAAGAGAAAAATAATTTTAAATAATTCTTAAAGATAGAAGAATTTCATATTGAATGTACAGTGCAAATCTATATTTGTTCTTAATCTAAATTTCCTCTTATATATTACTTCAACTCAAAAATATTTCTTCGAATTTAATAAATTTTATCGTATTCACACGAAAGAAAGATCAGAAAACTTTGACCGGAGTGCTTGTGTATATCTGTAGATGTCCACTTTTAATGATATATGACATGAAAAACATCAGACTCGGCTGGGATCGAACCCAGATTCTTTCCGCTTGTCAGGTAACCGCTCTTCCCACTGAGCTATTAAGACTTCATGTTTGTGACATATATATACTCAGTGAAAAATGATTCGTTGATTAACGTCAAAATGATATGAAACTGTCGGTTTGACGATTTCAACATCGATTTAATTGAAACGTCAACAGTGAATTGACGGTGGACATTTTAAGCGTGGCGCTTAGTTTCAACCAATCATACACGACAGTACGCAGCGAAACAACTGTTTTTCGCGTCTCTCGTACTGCACGTAAGACGGCATTGTGCTTCAAATTAACATATTCTTCTTGATATAGAGGAACACAATTAGAATAATATCTCATAAATGCATGATGAGTTCCCTTCAATGAAAGATGAATATGCTTTCTGTAGATGCTTTCTAAAAGATATTTCTTTTAGAACATGAGGTTAGAGAAAAATTTACTTTGTACGTAGAATATTTTTTTTGAGTGTATATACTTCAAAGTAATGATAGGAAATCGGATACTGGCTATATTCATTTTATCAAATAAAAAAAAAAAATAGCAATTTCTCTCCTTCTCTGAAGAACAGATAAACAAATTCTATCCGTCTTGGATAGCGGCAGCACAAAAGCGCGCCGCTGTCTAATAGCAGACGCTCTCTCTCTCCCCCCCCTCTCTCTCTCTCTCTCTCTCTCTCTCTCCGCCAGCCTCACATATTTTTGGCTCTCTTAAACTAAAGTCTGCGAATATCAAAGTCCGTTTTACGTCAAAATGTTCTTAAAAGATTGTACTAATTGTGTATTAATTATATATGTACTAATTATGTATTAATAAGTACCGATTATTATTGTACCGATTATGTATAAAATCAAAAATCGATTTTTCGACATTTCACACCTACCTGGTCCCCTTAGATCATGAAATTAAATAAAAATTCAGCACTGGGCTACTACCGAAAATATGAAACTCTTTTTCCAATACCGGATTGGAACCCCGTCAGCCTCTTGTATTTCCCAAATATGCATGATTCTCATATAGGCACTAACATTGACAATTTTTTTACGTAAATACGAATAATTCATTCATTACTCATTCATTACGGTATCGAGTTATCTTATCTTCTAGAGTGACAATCATCGTGTTATCGCATGCAATATTTAATACCGAGAAGACTATTATGTAACGTTATATTACGTAAGTTAGCTGCGTTTTTTTTTTAATAAAAGAACGTGTATGAAAAGTGTGTTCAATTTATCGTTGGTTCGACGAATCGCTGGAAAACGCGATAAGCGATAAAGATTCTTTATCACGTCGTCGTTGTGTATCTTGGAACATTCTTTTCCGCGTATCTATCGACCCGTAAAACGACTTTTCCAAGTACAAAATTATCTTATCACCCACGAGTATGTGCTTCCCTCCTAAAAGCATATCATATTCAATATCTCCAATATATTTCCATATGTGGATATCACGCGACACACGTCAAAGAACAAATATACATACAAGAAACGAGACTATATGTAATCAATGCCGGTGGTGACTTATCGGACAGTGGATTTTACCGAACATTTATCAGAAAGATTGCTTATCTTCCACAGACGCGTCTCTTTTTCCGAGTTTGTTTATCGACTCCATCTTCCCGTCTGTCAGTGAGAAGCATCTGAAGTCGCTCGAATCAACATTCGAATTTGTAATAAACTTCCAACGTAAAAGGGCTCGTACCCGAAGCTTGAATCTTCCGCCGTGATCTCTTATTTTTATGTAAAATACATGTAAAGTTGGTTGCCACCGTCTTACGTCCCGAGTACTTTCTTTCCGGTTGCGTAGCGCGGGACGATGCATTCTATACTTTCGTTTAGATCGTGTGGAGAGGGAAGGGGGTTAACAACTGCTTGATATCACCCCTCGAAGTTGCATCAAGATCTCGAAGAAACTAGTTTCGCGAAAGTTTCACCGAGTGAGAGAGAATTGGAGGTGTGGAAGTGTGTGAAGTACATTTCAAAGTGCCACGTACATACACGTACATCGAAACGTATGAAATCGTAGTGGCGCGGAGATCGTAAATCTGTAGTAATCACGGTAACGGCGGTTGATTGGAGTCGAACTTAATTAATATTAAAGAATCGCATTTCAGAAATGAGATTTCGATTAGCGTAATGCCCACCGAATGCTTGAATTTCGTGCGATAAATTTAAACGAGTAAAAGTGAACGAGCGGCTCATTGAATTAATAATCCGATTCATCCTTCTTAATCCTGATTATCCGTTAATATATATTTCGGCGCAGAGAAAATGTAATTATTGAAGATAACGAATGCCTCATATATACGTATCAAACTGAATCGACGTTTCTTGCTATTTATGAAAGAATCGTCTTTAATCCTAATCTGACATGCATTGGGGTAATTTCTTTAATTTTGAATTAGTAGCAAGCTAATAAGTACTTTTGTTTCTCGCGCTAAAAGAATGTATAATTGTAGGCAGTGTTAGATTTAAACATACACAGAAAGAGAAAAAAGAGTGGTAGGGGGAGGGGGGAGAGAGAGAGAAAGAGACTGAAGAGAAAAGAAAGAGGGAGAAAGGGAGGACGAGAGGATTAAACCAGCTCAATTATCTGTCACAAAAAAGGCAAAATTGTTTTAGAATCGTTTCTGATCCACATTAAGACGTCAAAATGTAAAATAAAAAAATTATTTCTTGTTACATTTTGGAGGATCTTTTACATGAAAATATAATATATAATCTTTTACATAAAAATATGATACATAAAAAAAATGTTATGTAAATAACGTATTTATTTCCGACTATATTATACGTGATCAAAGTACCTGTACTGTCAAACTCTATTCACAACCTATTTCACAACCTATTTCACAAACAATTAAAAAAAATACAGATATAGTTAATTTTTGTAATAATTTTAACATTTTAATTTAAAAATGTGTAATCTTAAAATCATTAATTAAACTATTAATGATTCACTTCTTGATTGAAAAAATGATGTACTTTTTTACATACCCAAATAATTATATTTTGACAAATTAGAACGTGTAATATCTTTTTTCTTAAAGGTTCAATTTTTAACAAGAGAATCCTAACTGATTATTTTTTTATAAATTTGTTTTAAGGAAAAAGTTATAAATTTTAAATAAACTCATGTTTTCATCGCGCTTCTCTTTATATTCGCAATAAAACGAAATGCTTCAGTAAAAATCTGTTAACAACAATTAGAAGAGAAAAGCGTTTAAAGGCGTTTAATAGTGCAATCAGAAATAATTACATTAAAAAAAAACCAAATCATATACGTTTCGACCTGCTTTAGGTCCTCTTCAGTAAATAACAAACAAAAGTAATCGCTGGTCAAAACATAATTAAGTCGAGAGTAATCGGAAAGACGCACACTCACAAATCAATCGCTCGCCGACCAAACTCGCATAAGGACGCAAATGATAAATTCTCTTCCCTTTGGATCATCAACGAAGTGCATCATTTGCCTATCATCGTTTTAAAGGACGATGTGGAGCAAGCAAATGCCGTTATGACAATGTTAAAGATGTTTGTAAAGCCGGTCGCATTAAGAGAAGACTTGGTTGTCGCATGAAACGTGTCTGAGTCAAAGCCCTTTTAATGTAATTTTTTTTAATTATTTCTGATTGCACTATTAAACCTGTGTCTAGGCTCTCAAATGCTTCTCTCTTCTAATCTTTCTTGATTTTATATCTGAGGGCCATCATAATTTATTACTGTTTAAAAATCTGTCATAATTTTTTTACATAATTATGTTCTACAAATTTAAAATAGTATATTTAGAAAGATATATTTATAATTTTTCACATTTATTAGCGCTTTTATGGAATTTAAGTAAATGATAAAAATAATTTCAGCCTGATTAAGTTAGCATATGAAATGTAATAAAATATATACCATATGTAGATTAAAGACGATTAGTCCATTTTTACACAATTTTACGGTAAAATTGTATATAGGAATTCTAATGAAGCCTCTGTCAACATCCTTATTGCGGACTACAGTATACAACTTGGTACCGTCCGAAGCAATCCGGTCTCGTGGCAAGCTAGCGACGCGCGTGACACGTCCGAGCTTTATAGCAGGTAGCCACCGAATGAAATATCGATCCGCTTTGTCGTAGCGTGCGTGTACTTTTGTACGAGAAATAGCGCGCATTATTTACAGATGATGCCTCCGCGGGATGGACAATAATCGCGTTTCGGTAAGCGGTCAGAGCTGCGTCGTTGCGGCGTTCGTTGGAAAATATCAAAGTAGAATTATCGGTTCCCGCGTTTAATTGAAAATACAAAATACAATGAGTGTGTACGGCTGTTCTCGCATTTAATCTCGATCGTTTGTGAATATTAGCATATTTGACTTGCTTTCTCGGATTCGTTCCCATCACATACAACACCCGATAACGTTATGTAATACGTTATTTCTCTCATCTCGAATCAAAATTTTGTCTCTACATTAATCCTACAAATACATCGGACAATATATTGGACATATTCTGCAAATATATTGGACATGAAGAATTCTCAGTGGAGAATCTCGCGAAATAACATTATGTAGACTACTATATTACTTTCATGCTATAAATGGTTACTACTATTTATTTGTTAAAATTTAAGGAAGAATTTATTCAAGAATTATTTAATATTCGATTATCTTAATATTCTAAATTTCTACTTACATTTTTAATTTTTATTCTTAATTTCAATAAACAATGTATTAATGATAATACATTGCTATTAATGCTAATAATGTACATAATTTATTCAATCGCGGATTAAATATATGCAAATATTAAATATATAAGCAAATTAAATTGTTGGTATAGATAAATAATCGTATATATTGATTGATATAACAAACTACACAAACTTAGTTGTAATAAATAACAAACTTTTTATTTTCATAATTTCTTTATTAATATTTTATATTTGCATTTTGATAAAATACGAATACTCGAGAACAGCAAAAAAAATAAAGCTGTAAAAATCAAAGATAACAGTTGTGTAAGCACTAATAAGGATTTAAATTTGGAGTCGATACAAAATTACAAGGCCAAACAGAAGTAAAATAAATATGTTGATATATTCAAAATGGAAAATTCTCATGTTAAAGGACATTATTAAAAGAATAAATCTCAGAATTTGCGTGACTTATTAATATTATATGTGATTTACTTATATGTGATTTACATGAGAGTATTGACTCGTACTGTTAAGTTATTTATTATTACGATCTATGATTGAAAGTATAATTAATATAATTAAAAGCATAATAATGAAATCTTAGTCCAGGCAATTTTTTACTAGAATTTTTTTTGTATATGGCAAAAGGTAGATTAGTAAAGTATATGAAGCTCCGTCGCATACTGTAGTGGTTTGCCGAATTGTAAGAGTTATACTGGCTAAAATGAAAAGTGCAAAAAGGAGTGAGAAAAAGAATGATGGAAGTATTAACACTTTCCCACTTCGTTTTGAAAGAGTTTGATATCTTTGTGTTACTTATTTATATGCTTCCGTATTCTCCCATATTTTGGTGCACTTCTCCCGTACTTTTTGCCACTCTTCCTTTTTCTTTCAAGATGGTAGTATTCGTGACCTCTTGTTTTATCTATAGAAGAAACATTTTTTATATTTTTCGTCATTTTCTGATAGTCCTTTCTGTCGCAATAGCTGTGCACTTTTTTAACTGTCAAGCCATTTTTCGAAAGGTTCTACATAAACACTCTTGGTCACTCTATGCGAATCTAAGTGTGATTGTAACATATATAAAATGTAATACATTTTTCATAGAAGAAGTGACGTAATGAACAATGAAATGAATATGACGTAAGAAAGATAGATGACTCCAAATCCAGAGGTTTTGGATTCAAACCTCACTAGTCGTAAGCGTGCAGTTCTCAGATACAAATATAACATCTACTCTCTCAAATTGAATCAGTGGAACATCACTGAAAGCAGAAAATATACACTAATTTGCAGTTATAAATACAGCATTGAAAATACTCAGTACTATATTTATAACTGATATCAGTGACTATTCATTGATTCACTTTAAGAGAGTAAGGCCGATTATTTCAATCTCTTGGTAAGCTACCTAACTAATTAAATAAATCATGTGTCTATCTCTGTCTAATTTGAAGAAAAACGAAGACAAATATATGATTTAACTGTCAGGAAGCTTACTAAGAGGTTGGAACAATTGGCACCTAATCGATTAAATGGCTACACATTTTTAGGCAAGATTATCATAGATTGACAATTTAAAGTAAGAACAACTTCAGTTGAGAAAAAAATAATAAATTTCTAATTTAAAGATAAATACGATTTCTTTTGTTGTGAATATAATTTTATTATTTATCATATTTATTATTTATCATAGTACAAATGTAGCAAATATTTTTTTACTGTAGAATCTAAATTTAACATTTTTACATCAAAAGCATGCTACTTGACATACTGTAAGCAACTCAGTTAACTGCATAAATCTTCCAATACACGATAATGATCTATAGAATGAATTGAGCTTTTTACAGAATTCCGGTCAGAATGTGTATCAAAATATATGAAATTGTGCATCATGTAACTTTATTAGAACGTTTTTTCACTGCACTGTACTTTAATATTTTACTCTTTTCAATGCTCTTCATATGTTTAATAACACTCTCTCTACACCGTAACTCTCCACAACTCTTTATGAACACCGCATATACCTCCAACACCCTCTGTTACTTTTCGTTGTATTTTCCTTCCATGCATCCTTTCATTTTCGCCAAAGTAATTACAGGTTTTTATTTATGGACCATTATTTATCATAAGTTTGAATTAATATTTCTTGTTGTATAAAATAAGTAATAACATAATTCAGAAAAAATGGTTTTGCAGTCATATAGAATCATATAACATTATTTAGATACAAGAAATTTATTAAAATGAATAAATAACTAGCAAACACTGCGATATCGCATATATGTTGTCTCTAATCGATATAAGTGATAGAATTATCACCTAATTATTGTCTAATTTAGCAAAAAAGTCTATAACGTCCATCTAGGTTAAAACCAGTCACACTTCTTATTAAAAATTGATAAACAGCTAAATTTTTAGCAGATATTGCTAAAATGTTGCTGCTGTAAATATTACGTACAATTTTCTATAAGATATAAAAACAGGATATATTTTAATTGACATTTAGAATTCTACTAGAGTTGTGGAGACTTACGGTGTAGAGAGAGTGTTATTAAACATACGAAGAACATTGAAAAGAATAAAATATATTAGAGTACAGTGTAGTGAAAAAACGTTATAATAAAGTTAGCGTTACATGATGAATTTCATTTAGAAGTTCAACCAGCAAAACATTTTTTTTAATGTAAGTTAACGAATAAATCAATAAAATGATTTTTTATTAAGCAAAAAGAGGCGAAATATGAATGTCAGCTTTAGGATAGATTCTAAATTTCAACTCAAAGTATCCACTTATTTCCGGAGAAACATCTATTGAAATCGGAAACATTCTATTTAATAAATGATTTATGCATCTGGCAATATATAATGTATCACTATTTGCATTCGTATTGGTGTTTCTCGATCAAGCACCTTGTTCTGGCTGTTCATTATTTTTGAATAGTCATTCGTTGGCACTAACATTCTCGTGTAAATACGATTCAATCGGAGAAAGTGTTAACTAATGCGTTGATGACAAGAACCCGATTAAATATTACAATCGATAAAATGTTTTAATCGCCCATTGGGAGTTGCAAATAATTCATCGATATATGTAGGGGGAGCGGGACACAGAGGACCAGGGAGGCACGGAGGACTACCGCTTATAAAACATAGATAAACAAACGCTATCTATTTGAAAATGAAGAAATTACAATAAGCAGACAACTGCTAATAGTGTAATGACAGTAGACCATGTAAACAAACTTCATAGAGAAAGTTGTAACGAAAAAACTGCAAAAGGATCACTTTTGAAGGCACGCTTGTTAAAATGTAATATTAATATGTTCGTATAAAGTAATGACATAATATTATTATTGTGAAATCAAATTTTATAATGTATCCACAACACATTAAAGAAGTTATGTGTATATTTACATTATTTTTACATTGTCATATAGACATAAATACATGTATTTTATTGTAAAATGTATGTTGGGGCACAGAGGTCTGGGATCGTTGGGGACACATATATTAATACATACATACATATATATACTACTGTGTCCAAAAAGTAAGGTGACATTGCATTTATTTCGAAAATTCTTTATTTATTCTTGCAAATCAATTTCGTCCCCTTCAAAGTAATCCCCCCCTGATATAATACACTTATTCCAACGGATTTTCCAATCTTCGAAACAGTTGTAATAATCGATTTCAGGAATGGCCTTTAG
>NW_022639452.1:4734991-4735327 GCF_010583005.1 Odontomachus brunneus
GATATAATACACTTATTCCAACGGATTTTCCAATCTTCGAAACAGTTGTAATAATCGATTTCAGGAATGGAGAATGGCTCCTTCTTCACAGCGGCTTGAATCTCTTCTATCGACTCGAAACGGTGTCCCCGGAGCCAGAAGTCGCATGGAGCCAAATCAGGTGAATACGGTGGTTGTGGAACGATATTAGTCGAGTTTTTGGCTAAAAAATCACGAATAATCAGCGCAGTGTGTGACGGTGCATTATCGTCACACAGTTAGCCGCTGCGAAGAAGGAGCTAAAGGCCATTCCTGAAATCGATTATTACAACTGTTTCGAAGATTGGAAAATCCGTT
>NW_022639452.1:4735525-4748025 GCF_010583005.1 Odontomachus brunneus
CGAAGAAAATGGAAGAACGCACACGTACACGGACGCACACACGGAACTACTCATTTCAGTATGCCAAACGGCCCACCTCTCTGGCCTATAAGATAGGTCCGCGAGCAATCATCCATTTTCTTCGCCGGCCGCGGCTAGCCGTACGTCCCGTCTGTCGTGTCGCCGCGCTCTGATATGCTCAACTATTTTAATTAATATCTCGAAATTTTACGTGGTTATTTGAAAAATGGCCTATATAATTTTTGTTCATTTTAATGTGTTCTACTTATATTTTTCTTTTGGTCCGTCTTACGCTGGATACCCTGTATATTGTTACGCTCACACCAACACTCGCGCAAGCGTTCGGAAGAGAATAAGCAAGCTGGTTTTACAAAGAACAATAAGCATGTATTTACAGCTCTACAATTAGATATTACACGAAATCATCGCGAGAAACCGTGACACGTCAGCTTGGTTCGAAAGCTCGTGTCCAACTCTGTTGTCAGCAGCTGTTATTTACTTCCCTTGACAACTCATCGTCAAGGAACGCTTGTCATCCTAAACCATCAATCGGGTGCTTTACAAATCAGTAAAGCGTGAACGCAAAAAAAAAATATATATATATATATATATATATCTTAATTATAATAAATAAATATTTTTTCGTTATTATATAATAAATATATTGTTTTTATCATGTACCTATTAATTAAAAATGAAGGAAGTGCCAATAAAACATTGTTTTTTTTATTTTATATGTTGCTTTTACACACACAAAGACATACACACACACACACACACATATTATCTAGAAATAATAAACTTATTTTTATTACTCTGTTCTATTTATATGTATGATATGCGAAATATTATCATAAATATATAGAAAATCATACGTGCTTGGGGCACAGAGGACTATTTTTCTTTCCAACAATTTTAATGTCTAAAATAAAATCTCTTACAGTTATTAAACTAACGACTACTACTAACGCAAACTATTTGTCTGCGTATGCATAACTCTTATAGATATATGCTGAGCAACTTTGGGCCGTTTCCTATAACTGATAAATTTTTTATTAACTTTAGAATATTAAGCGAAGAATATCCTCTGTGCCCCGCTTTCCTCTATTCCGTATCGCGGTAACGTCGTTCGGCAGTTCGAGAAGTAACGACTCGATCACAGACAATTATGACGTACGACAATATTAATACTAGAATGTCCAGGAACGACAATCCTCCTTGAATGCTTAAGGAAGTCATTTTGGCTCCTTACGATTTTAACATGTTAAAATTCTCTCTATTCTTCATTAATGATCACTTAAAATAAATGACGACTTAATAACGACGACTTATTAATGACGACTTTTAAACATGTTAAAAACGTAACTTGAAAAATATAGACATTTTAAAAATTATAAACAAATTACAATTTAATTTTTTCTATAGTAAAAAGTGTCACAATTATTATTTACTTTCTTTCTGTAATTAGTGAAATAGTCAACGGAGAATATATAGTAAAAATGATGCAAAAATTATTAATAATTATTAATATTTCTTTTTACAATGTTTTTAAGCTAAATTGTACTAAAATTATAGTATAAATTAATAGAAATAGTAAAGTTGGCAATCTATTTGATACAATATAATAAATATCCATGTTTAATTACTAATGTTATAAGAACATTATAGAAACTATTATTTGAGATTTTAGTTTTTTAATCCCGAGTAAGATTTTATTTTATGACAGATTTTCGGAGTTAATTTAGCTGCTTATACTGCACTAGTTCTTTTATAATTGTTATTGTACAATGCAGCAAATAATTTAAATATCAATAACCTGTCGACTCCCAAGTAGGATGAGCTGCTCGTCCCGTAAATAATTGTTTTATAATAATTCTACTAAAAAAGTTTGATAATTTTTATAGATTTTTCTGTTTGATTTTTAAGTTATAAGCTTTTGTTTAAGACAAATAAATAAATGTATATTATATACAATTTTCAAGAAGATATAACTTATTTACTCAGGGCGAGTCATTCGTCTCTCTTGGGAACTTATGTTTACGAAATTAACATGGGAATCGAAGTTAAGTAGACGCAAGCCCGTCTACCGGTAAAAATTAAATTATTTTGCTAAATGGAAAATTAAATGTTAATCAGGCGCTGAAAGCCCAATTTATTGCTCGCGCAATTTGATAAAAAATTGTATAAATAATAAAGCGGGTTATTTTAACGTTACCTCCCATCTCTCACCCAATAAAAAAATAAACAATACGAAAACAACCACGTCAAAATTAGGTACTAATTAGGTGATCTCAGAAATCATTAAACACAATCATCAAATAATATAATAATATTTTCTATAACAATATAAAAAGATCATCTCGACATACATTCCTATAAGAGTAAAATTTACACTAAAAAATAAAGTGCTATAATCATTCTGGTTTTAAAACAGTTGTCTTTTAATATCCAGACGTCCAACAGTTGAATTAGGGGTTCCTTTGGTTTTGTACAAATATGCACTGAACGTTGTCCTTAGGTAGTACTGTAGAAGAAAGAGAAAGAGAGAGAGAAATTGAAAAGAATTTGAAACTACGAAATTCCGATTAGTATAAAACATTGTTTTACATTGTTTTATAAACTATTATACAGTGTTCTTTACGTCTAACATTTGTAATTCAAGTGAGTCATTTTTTGGTGATTTTTACAGTCTTTAAACTAAAACTTTTTTATGTACGTCAAAGAATAGGCTAGTAAAAAACATGACGCCCGCTACGTTACTATAAATGGCTTCCGGATCATACGATAACTATTTTTCCAAATTGATTTTTTCTCTTATTTAATTTATACAAGGTGTTTCAGGAGAACCTCTGAAGGCATAGTACGGATTGAGGTGAACATAAAAGTCCCAGTTTTATGGTAATCGCAATAATTATCGAGATATTAATTAAAAACCATTTGTAAATTATGATGCGAAATATAGTAAATGAGTGACGATTCTACCATCGTGTGCTTGTATATTAGGTTAAACTAAACAAAAAAGTCCTCCATTTTCCTAATAACTTTGTAGATTTTTGTAGACGTTAATAATTATTAATTAAAGAAAATTGAATAGTCGCTCGCAATAATGTATTAATGTTCTCTTAAGTAGTCTCTCATGAGAAAATGTAAAAATGAGCTGGGACATCCTGTACATAAGATATCCGGTAACTCGTATTGTAGAGAGAGCTGCAGTTGTACAGATAAATCTAAATGAATAAAAAATTTCTCTACCATTTTACGAAAAATCACATAAAATTTTGAGTTATTAATTAAAAAAGATTAGCGAATAATCATGCGAGATATGGCAAATGAGTTGTGATAGTGACACCTGCCGTAGTGTTAAAGTAAATAAAAAAATAATTTTTCATTTTTCAAATAAAACCTAGAATTTTGAGTTATTCATGAAAAAATTGGTGGATAATTGCGTACCCAATAATACACCAATGTCTTTTAATTAATAATTAAAACCCCGCGTGGGCTATATCATTTTCACAATGATATAGCACTTTTTTGTTTAATTTAATCTAATCTATAAACACACAGGCAGGTATTGCTATCATTACTCATCTGCTATATCGCACATTATTATTCGCTAATCATCTTTAATTAATAAATCAAAATTTTACGTAGTTCTTCAATAAATTGTGGAGTAATTTTTTGTTCATTTTATCTGAATCTATCTGTACATAACAACTCTTTCTCTCTCTGATGCGTTGCCGGATACCCTGTATATATAAGGTGTTTGACAGTATCCGTACCAGAGCTAATATATCGCTAGAATAGATCAAAATAAGTAATAGGATCCGTATCATTTTCCAAACAAGCACATAAAATTTTGAGTTATTAATGAAGAATGATTTGCACTGAGCACTACACTGTAAAAATTGATGTGTTAAATTTAACATTTTATGTGTCCCAAATCATCCACTCTCATTTATGTGTAAATTTAATGTGGTAAAATGTGACATGACAGTTATCCACCAATTTTTTCATGAATAACTCAAAACTCTAGGTTTTATTTGAAAAATGAAAAATTACTTTTTTATTTACTTTAACACTACGGCAGGTGTCACTATCACAACTCATTTGCCATATCTCGCATGATTATTCGCTAATCTTCTTTAATTAATAACTCAAATGTGACGAAACAAATGTGGTAAAAAGTAACACGCATAATATGTAAAAATTTAACACAAGAATTTAACACTTGAATACCATCAGGAATCACGGTTTGTGTTAAATTGACATATGTATAATGTTAAGTTAACTAAAATAAAACGTTACTAATCTATAGTTTTGATGAAATGAAAATGTCAAATTGACATAATCTATGTGTGACATATTAAATATGTCAATTTAACACAACCTATGATCCCTAACGGTATTCAAGTGTTAAATTCTTGTGTTAATTTTTTCCATATTATACGTGTTACTTTTTAACATATTTTTTTGCGTTAAATTTACACATAAATAAGAGTGAATATTTTCGGACACATCAAATGTGTTAAATTTAACACATCAGTTTTTACAGTGTAGCCCACTGGACAACTAGGGCGCGTTATGCAGTAAGACGAACACTGAGTGCGTAATCGCATAATCGCGTAAAGGCATGTGAGCCTCTTAGCAACGAGGAATATCACTAAAACGCATAGATATCCACAGAAGGCGAAAAGACAATGGGAGCGACATGCCAAAAAACAATTTCCCACGCGCCGTTCGCATTATTTTCCATAGACATCTACGTTTTAGCGATACTTCCACTTTTATTATATTAATACTATTTTTATTGTCTTATTAACTTTTCTTTTTAATTAATCGTGCGGAAAACATTTTTATATTAGGAGTATATAAATTTATTTGTCTTTGGCAAAAAATTATATACAAAAGTATGTAATATAATTCATGATGTGTATAGCGTCTCGGTAAGTGAGACGCCACGCGAGGTGCACAGGACATTTAAAATAACGGGAAATGCCTTATATAGAGCGCACCTTACAGCGAACGAGTGCCGCGTTTTCGAGAAGCGCGAGCCGCGCGACGAAATTCGAGGGAGCGCGAGACTCGCGACTTTTCGAGGAAATGAAGCTCACCCACACGCAACACATAGAAAGAAATCTATAAATTGAGAGCACGGTGGTTGGACTTTTGAATGTGCTTCCGTCATCCGACGACGACACATCTCCCTGAAGCGAGCCATACGAAGGCGACACCAGCGAGAAGTACAAGCTCCGTCCCTAGGAGTACAAGACGACACTCTTTGCGAGGAATTACAAACTCCTTCGAGGAGCAGACCCGGACGACGGGAACCACGCTCCTTGCGGGGAGTATATTTGCAGCGCAGCCGTACAACGCAGCAGCTCCTAAGCCGCCGCCTCGGACGGCACGGCATCGGCGGCTACCTCGGAGCCACCACGGACGCGGTCCACGGATCGCAGCAGCTCCTCAGCAGCCGCCTCGGACGTCGACGGCACTGCATCGGCAGCCACCTCGGAGCCACCACGGACGCGGTCCACGCGTCGCAGCAGTTCCTGGTTCACCGAAGACGTCCTTACCGCTCAAGCAACCGGGCGCACATCAACGACCGAGACCAACTGCCATGCGCTCGGAAGCGATTTCCGTGGATATTCTCGCCACGACACGAGTCCCAGGCGAGGAACCCGCTCTCACCACGATGAGCCCTTGTAACCGCCGACGCAGACGTCACCAAGGAGCTCCGTCATCGGCCGTTCGCCACGAAAGCCGACGCTGCGAGAGAGACTCGACGATCGCAGCCGCTCGCCGCGAGTAATTACTACACACT
Organism: Odontomachus brunneus; assembly: GCF_010583005.1. NCBI lineage: Eukaryota > Metazoa > Arthropoda > Insecta > Hymenoptera > Formicidae > Odontomachus > Odontomachus brunneus. The sequence continues at coordinate 4,741,347 of NW_022639452.1, forward strand.
GACACACATACACACGAGAAGAATATAGGGAGAATAAAGAATCACTTTTGTATGTTAACCTTCTATCTCGTTCACTGTGTTTACCTTCTTCCTGCGAGCGATTACCTAAGATCAGAATTTAAGCGACACAACGCCCCACAATGTGAGTTAAAATATAAAACGAAATATTATTATTTGTATAAATTTCAAAGTATATTATTAATACATTATTATGTGTTATAAAACATTAAAATTTGGTATGACGTAAATGTATTTGTGTATTTATTTATTTTTAATTTTTTATTTAAAAGAATCTTTAAGCTTTTATATTTTCTTTAAATTTGTATTTTAACTGATTATTTTTATTTGTGGATAATAATAGTGATAATAATAATAATTGTTGCCTTTGCAAAATTGATGTTTCTTTGGATTGTAAAGGTTAATATCTACACAACCTGTATAGAGAATGACATATTAAATTTCACAATTCAATATATTTCGTGGTCTGGATTTTTAAATTATTTTAAATATGGTATGTGAAATATATATTTTGATTTCTGTCCTTTCAATAACGGAGCTTTTGAAATTAATTATTGAATAATTTTTGCGTATATGTGAGGCATCTATTGAGAAAATTTAAATATGTTTTGACATCATAAATTGAGAATAAAACCTAACCAATATTTTACATTATGAATATCTAAGATATATATATATATATATATATATATATTTATTTATTTATTTATTTATTTATCTTAGATATTCATAATGTAAAATATTGATTAGGTTTTGTTCTCAATTTATGATGTCAAAGTATATTTAAATTTTCTCAATAGATGCCTAACATATACGCAAAAATTATTCAATAGTTAATTTCAAAAGCTCCATTATTGAAAGGACAGAAATAAAAATATATATTTCACACACCACATTTAAAATAATTTAAAAATCCAGACCACGAAATATATTGAATTGTGAAATTTAATAACATGTGTTATTCTCTATACAAGCTGTGTAGATATTAATCCTTACAATTCAAGGAAGTAGCAATTTTGCAAACGCAACAATTTTTCTTATTATCACTATTATTATCCACAAGTAAAAATAATCAGTTAAAATACAAATTTAAAGAAAATATAAAAGCTTATGGATTCTTTTAAATAAAAAATTAAAAATAAATAAATACACATAAATACATTACGTCATACAAAATTTTAATGTTTTATAACACATAATAATGCATTAATAATATACTTTGAAATTTATACAAATAATAATATTTATTTAGTTTCATATTTAACTCACATCACGAATTATATTATATTACTTTTATATAATTTCTTGTCAAAGACAAATAAATTTATATACTCCCAATATAAAAATGTTTTCTGCACGATTAATTAAAAAGAAAAGTTAATAAGACAATAAAAATAGTATTAATATAATAAAAGTAGAAGTATCGCTAAAACGTAGATGTCTACGGAAAATAATGTGAACGGCGCGTGAGAAATTGTTATATATATATATATATATATATATATATATATATATATATATATATATATATATATATATATATATAACAAAAATAGTGTGTAAGAAAATAACGTTGAAAAAAAAAATATTGATCATGAAAAATATCATCAGAATTGACAATGTCGATAGATGGGATGTGAAAAAAACGAGAGTTTAGATATTTGTTTAGAGTTGTAATTTCCAAAGAAAAATAAAAAAATTAATCCAAGAAAGTTATTAATACGATAATTAAATCAAGTTATTGCTCGCCTTCCCAAGATAGCGTGATATCTAAAAAAGTGAATTAAACATTAAGAAATTGAATAACTGGAAAGAAGGAAAATAAATGTACTAATAATCACATAGATAACGCCGAAAGAATGGAAATTCATATCATTTAAAAATATTTTTAAAATCGAAAAAAGAATATGAAATCGAGTATACAAGTCGGTGATGAAGACAACAAGACTTTCAAAGTAATTTCAGACGATATGGACAAGTTAAGACTTAAAACTGATTCAACACAGAACGTATTAATTTTTTATTATACATTAATCTTGGGCACACACAAGCAATTTTTAAGTATATATAATCTGATATTAATTTCTCGCTGAAAAAAATCAGAGCGATTATTCGCATCATGGAAATACTTAAAGGAAACATAAGGACAGTATCATCGCAAGTCAGCAAGGGAGCTGTTAATTCCATCTCCACGAACGTAGAGAATTGAATTTAGTAGAGCGTAGAATGAAATTGTGTCCTACAGATTCTGAAGTGAAATCTTGCTTACACTAGTGAAAATCAGTGAGATGTAAGATGGAACAGTAAAGTTGAAGCGTTTGCACTAATAGTCAGTGAATATTGATTATTGGTAAAATACTACTTTCAATCAGAAACATTATTTATTTACATTAAGAGAGCAGCTTGTTGCGCTACAATGTTTTCCATAAATTTGTTAAATTCGTTGAAATTTGCAGGATTAATGTAAGACCAAAATTTCGACTCGGAGGATTTCCCTGGTCAGCAAAAAGATTTTTAAAAATTTCTACTCGATCGCTAATATTTTATAAGGGAAAAATGCAACTTCTCTCTCCGAGCGTTTGCTTTAGCGGAAATTCTCGTCCTCGGATTCGTTCTCACCAGAATCAAAGGTTTTTCGAAAATTCCCCGGAGCGGTAAAAGCTGTGCGGTTGTGATTTGCCGTTTCCCCATTCCGTTGGCCGCGCGCGCATATGTATATCAGGCAGCACGTAACTTTTGCAGAAAGTTTAATAACGTTCGAGAAGATTGAAATTAGCCGGGCATAGAGCGAGGGAGCGAATTTTGCGCGTGCACGAACTCGGACAGCCTTACGGCATAATATGCGTATTATTATGCACAGCAGTCGGATCTGGTAGACCGTAACCTTCCGAGGCGTAAGTGCGTGATATGTTATTCCGGCAATGGCATGTTTCAGGGCGGAAACTCCGAGGGGAAGCCACTTACGAGACGAATAATCCGCGCACGCTTAAAGCTCGACGATATCGCGATAAACTCTCGGCTTTGCGGCCTCCTGACGCTGTCAGACACGCTTATTAACACAGAACGCTTAACTCTTCCTGCACAACCGCAATTAAACGATTGATCGCCGCTACGCGTACACCCGTCTCCGGACAACCGATTGGATGTCCGCGCCGATATCCCGCCAGAACATTTAATATTCCTATTACGGCGCGGCGAGTGTCACGACACAAGTCCAGTGGTCGCGTATCGGCGCTGTCATTCGAGACTAATATTGCCGCACTAATATCATCAGGATCGGTATCAGTAGCGTTCAATGTCCCGTGAAAATGTCGCTTAATACGCGGAATATCGTCTCTCCGCCGTCCGAACCTTCGGGGGGAGGGGAAGGATGAGAGGGAGAGTTACGCAGCAGTATAATTATCGATATCGAACCATCCGGCGGCCTGTCCTTAAGGGGCTATTCCAGTTGACGGATTCAAAAACATCGATTTTTCTTTTTTGCATATTTTTATAGTTTAAAGAAAATATGGCCCTAAAATATTAAGATGAAATTTGTTAAATTGACCGAGTTATAAAGGTTTAAAAGACGCAGCCTCCATATGGCGCGCCGACCACGAGATGAATGACGAAGTGTTAAATGTCATCCAACCTATTTACGAAGATTTAACTACACTGAGAGAAAAATATAGTTGTATTTGGCGTCAACTATACTTTTTTGTGATTTTAACCACAAAAATAGAAAAACCATCATTTTAGTAAATGTCATTAGAAAAATGGTTCTTCTAATTATTTTTTTTGTTAAAATCACAAAAAAATATAGTTGACGCCAAAGACAACTATATTTTTCTCTCAGTGTACTTATAATTTATTACAACGATGCCTCGAATTATTTACTCAGAATAATAATGAAAGTTTAAATTCATTAATTCATTTTTTTTCATTCATTTTTTTTTTAATTGCACCAAAACATCTGTATTGTAGAAAGAAGACGCTGAAAGTTGTAACTTTTTTGGCTGTTTGCCTGTTTAGGATAAACTTGGATAAGATGACCATACTTATTTAAAATGCAAAAAAAATACATTTCTTAATTGTTATTTCTTAATAGCGTTCGGCACATTACTTCACTGAACCTACAGTACATAATACCACCAGAGTTAAAAGGAAAATACTTCAGTGAAATTATTTATTACGAAAATATCAAAACATGAGCATTGGCCATCTTACCTAAATGTTTAAGACAAGATGGCCATAAGGAATAGATGACCCATATATATTTTATGTTCAAGATTCTGTACTTATTATTTTATAAAATAATGAGAAAAACATAATTTGATATATTCATTTTAATATAGGATATTTAATACATATTATTTGTGAAAAATATAATATACACATAAAATAGAAACTTCTATTACAAAACTTAAATTTTAAATCCAATTTTTGATCAAAATATATTGCACATAAGATTTATACTGTAATATTGAAAGTAATTTTTGAAACATAACGACTTTTGTTTTATAAATGTTAGAATGATAATGAGCCATCTCACCCAAAATGTGAGTGAAAGATGGTTATAATAGTACTTATAAACAAATAGTGAAAACAAAAATAAAAATACATGTTATATTACAATTTACACACTTACTATCTAACGTTTATGTATCTAACGTTGATTGCGATAGCTTAACTGTAATTTATTCGACGTTACAGCAAGTTTTAGTGGATACATGAGAAATTTTACAGGTAGTAAAAATAAAAATATAGTATAATATTCATAATCTTGCTATTTCGAAAAATGTACACACATACATTACAATAAATATCAATACAATAAATATCAATTATCTTTGTGACTGATTACACAAACGCAATGTTTTGCAATTATTAGAGAAATTACAGCCTATGGCCATCTTACCGGTATGGCCATCATATCCGAGTTTACCCTAATGAAGGATTTCATACGATTTCAAAAATAATGGACGTAATGGGACTACAAATCGGCCAAAATGCAAAATTCCTCGCGGATAATACAAACAACGAGCGCGTTAAACGTTCAAAGCAGCGCACGAGTCGAAAAAAGCAAGAATTGCCAAGAGACAAGAGGAAGCTGACAAACGTGGATTTTATGAAATTGAGGAAAATCTCTTATATGGTTCTGGTATAACTAATTAAGGGTAAGTTTCTCTAATTACTCATTATCCACCTTATAAGTGCATGAGAATTTTAAACGAGTTTTTCTCGAAACGGCATTTTTCAAATCGGGCGAGTATTTTTCTCGGAAACTACTGGGCCGATCAACTTGCGCTTTTACACACATATAATACACATATTCTACTATCGCCTGAACTAGAATCTTTCTGATATCTTTAAGATTACTATTTTTCCCGGCCGCGTACAGTTAGAATTTTTTAGTAAAAATCAGACTACTACTTTTCAAGCGCCGCCATTTTGTCAATTTTTCTTCATATTATTTTATTTTAGCTCGGGCGATATCCACATTCATAAAGAACAAAATAAACACAAATTCGTTTATTTCAGATAACGAGAACTGCGACAATCAATTCGCCCGATGGAAGACACTTTTACAACAAGATTTACATCATCCACTTGTATTTCCTTCAAATATAAAGCTTTGACAAAATTTGAGATGTTTCTTCAAAGATGAAATGAAATGAAGATGATTTCACAAAGAAATGTCAGTACAAAATATTAACTCTGTAAGTTTAACCATTTGCTTTAAATTAATTCCCAAAAATCGCCTTGAAAACGGGCCTGCACACTAGAATGCCCCCTTAACGTTTTGGAGAGAACGTCGTACGCAACTCCGCAAGTTCGGGAATGATAAAAAAGTGCGCGCACCCACTTCCCCGGAAACGACGCGCGCGCATGAGCGACAGCTGTGTGTTACGGTGCGTACTTTGCATACGTACACCCGATATCGATCACGACGCAACTGCAATAATGCATTGTTGTCCCGCGTCGCCTTTTCCACCGCTCGGTGTACAATAGATGTGCTCCGTTTTTGATGCCTATATTGCCAATTCCGCAGATGAATCCATTCAATAAACGCGCTACGAAAAAACGTGTTCGCCGTCGCGGCATTCGTACCCCGAGCGAAATAGCTATCCGCATTCGTTGCAATAAAAATGCCGAAATGGAACGACAATTTAATTATATCGCACTCATCGCGTAAGATGAATGTAAAACAGGGATAGCGATGTCTGCACCGTTGGTACACGCATATTAATCTCCGAACGTGTACGAAAAATCGGCCAATTGTTCATAAAAAGACAAGAGAGAAGCTTGCATTGAGACGTTACGCTGTGAAGAGAAAACGACAACTGATAAATTGAACATGAGAACACAATGTTCAGGCAAAACAAAACAAATCAATACGTAGCACTGAGATATGCAAATGCTTATATGAATATTCAGAGCCGCGAACTCGCTCAACGTCTTCACTTTCATTTCTTTTGCATATAAAGGACGCCATTTTCCAATTACTGCATCGCCATTAGAAATCCAAGCTGGATCATCATTAGCCAATTATATGTCCTTTATTATGCCAGCAATTATGTGTTAATTTTTACTACGCCATTTCACGACCGTTCAATCTCGACATGCGTTACGTGCTAAACGTTCGTGTTGTAAACGCAATTGAATAAAGTTGCATCTTATT
>NW_022639452.1:4749487-4757600 GCF_010583005.1 Odontomachus brunneus
GTGTGTGTGTGTGTGTGTGTGTGTGTGTGTGTGTGTGTGTGTGTGTGTGTGTGTGTGTGAGAGAGAGAGAGGGAGAGAAAGAGATTTGTTTCAAAGGCTTCGAGATTCGAAGCTTCGACGTTAAAATCTTCGAAAATTGAAATTTCAAAGATTTGAAGCTTCGAAAATTTAAGCCTTCGAAACCTCAATACTTCAACTCTTTCGAGAGACCAAAAGTATACAATTATTAATTTAATATAATATTAATAGTACCGCGACAGGTTTTATAACACATTTAAAAAATTACATGACAAAAAATTCAAATAAAATTTCTAATATTACAATTATGTCGCTAAATTAAAAATAAATATATATTAAAATGTTGGTTTTTTATAAAATATTAATTTTATAAAAAATCTAAATTTTTAGTCATATTTTATTTTTTTTCGGTTTCCTAAATAACATTTTTACTTAAATTTCTTATGCCCTCTCTGCTATTCTTATATATTTTTTGTCCTATAAACTATTACATCATCTATTTTATACATTTACAATTCTATATAACATATAGATAAATGTTATATATTTTTATCTAATAGGCATTATATTTTGTAATACAATATTCGAAAAATTAGTTGTGTAGAACGTTCTACTATAATATTCGTTTGTTCGCGTTGTCATGTGACTGTTATATACATACATATATATAATATATAGGGTGTCCCGCGTAAGACGGACCAAAAGAAAAATATAAGTAGAACACATAAAAGTGAACAAAAATAGTATAAATCATTTTTCAAACAACCACGTAAAATTTCGAGATATTAATTAAAATAGTTGGACAAATTAGAATGCGCAATGCGACAGGCGGGACATACGGCTCGCAGCGGTTGGCGAAGAAAATGGAAGAACGCACACGTATACGGACGCATACACAGAGTTACTCATTTCAGTATGCCAAACGGCTCACCTCTCTGGCCTATAAGATAGACCCGCGAGCAATCATTCATTTTCTTCGCCGGCCGCGGCCGTATGTCCCGCCTGCCGTGTCGCCGCGCTCTGATATGCTCAACTATTTTAATTAATATCTCGAAATTTTACATGGTTGTTTGAAAAATGGCCTATATAATTTTTGTTCACTATTATGTATTCTACTTATATTTTTTTTTTTGTCCGTCTTACGCGGGACACCCTGTATATATATACAGGGTGTCCCGAAGTCCCATGATGACCCTTGGTGAGAACGTAGAACGGATTGAGGTGAGCAAGAAAGTCCTGTACCGTTTTGCGATATTCGCAATAGTTTTTGAGAAATTAATTATTTTGTCTCAACAAATCAGCGTACAGAAAGCGGCAGCGGAAAGAAAGATGCCTTCGGCCGACGTGCGACCGTGACACTCGCGAATCGTATCTCGCCGCATCCCTCCGCCCATAGCTACGAGACATAGACTCGCTATGTCTCGTAGCTATGGGCGGAGGGATGCGGCGAGATACGATTCGCGAGTGTCACGGTCGCACGTCGGCCGAAGGCATCTTTCTTTCCGCTGCCGCTTTCTGCACGCTGATTTGTTGAGACAAAATAATTAATTTCTCAAAAACTATTGCGAATATCGCAAAACGGCACAGGACTTTCTTGCTCACCTCAATCCGTTCTACGTTCTTACCAAGGGTCATCATGGGACTTCGGGACACCCTGTATATATAGTACAATCTGGTATAAATTATACATTAATTCTTTTGTAAAAACTTGACAATAATATTTTTTTATTGTTTTCATTCTCTCTCCCTTTCTCTCTCCTCTTTTTTTGCTCCCTTCCTTTTACCTCTCCCTGTGTCTCCTTTACATTTCTAAGACATTCAATTATAGCTATTTTCAAGTTTAATTTTTATTATTAAGTGATATTTTGGAATATGTGACATAAGAAAATTATTATTTTTTATCAGACTATATATATTTGAGACTATATATTTGAGACAGCATATTGAAGAATATCAGCATATATTGTTTGATAATTTCAAAACGAGGAATACTTCCAAAAACTCTCTTTATATTTATTCAATAAAAACGTTTTGAATCTTTATTTGAAAAACTCTTCTATATTAAATATGTAATATTTGATCTTATAATACTTCAGAATTATGATTCAAAAATAATTATATATTTCTTGAATATGTATATTATAAATAATTCCTTTTATTTACACATACACAATATTTATAACATTTATAATATTTGAATCTTCAAAATTGTCAAAAGTATCCCCTACTTGACTTCGTAAACATTTGATACTATTATAAAAAATCGTATAATTAAGTCTGATAATATTGACATTATTTTATCCTGGACTTTGGCAACGTCAAACTCGTTTAATATATAGGAAACCAATGCATGTTGCCGTTAAATCCGCTTAGTATTAAGTCACGCGTATCACGTGTCAGAATACATTTCCACTTTGCCAGGTGCACAATCTGCGTTTGTGCGGATAATAAATACAAATGTCAGAGATAATGTAATAACGTGTGTGTGTGTATACATGTTTGATCTGATGTAAAAAGCGACAGTGAAAAATCTGGTATTCGTCGGAATTATTTTGGATCTTCAACAAGCGCTATTTAAAAATCGGATTAATGCGCAACATTTTGCGGATATGTGCGAAACAGAGGTAATCTATCTCTAGATAGACAAGTGTACATAAATCTGGGAGCAACCTCGACTTGATGAACCATCAACTTGACTAGTCGATTTTCATCCTTTATAAATGGTGCATATGTCACTCATATTTGTTACATAGAGAGTGACGAAGTAGAAATACAAAAATATTATTAGAAATTATTTAAATGTGTGTGTTGTTCAAATTGTTCAAATTGTTCAAATGTGTCATGTAAAATGTGATATGAAAATCTGAGTGTAATTTTTAGTAAATTTTTGCTGCGTTAATATATAAAATAAAATTCACATTATGACGTAAATTTAATAATTAATTCAATATACAGTATATTATTGCTTCATAAATGTAATTAATAGATTTGTAATATTTCCATCAACGATTGTCTTATATAATGATAATTATGAAAGTCTATCTCTGGGATGTTACAGCAGACTCTAACGCTTAGTCAATCTATAGCTGTCAATCACTGGCCGAAAATCCGTCATCCAGTATTGGCATTCGTTACCTACTGCCGGAAAATAATTGGATGCCACTCACGTAACATAGTTTGTGATTTTCAAAAAAAACTTTACTTATAATTTAATCTCACACTATAATAAACGGGAAATTATATTGTCTACAATGTTATCCATTTTATTTCCCAGATAAATATACTATGTACGTAAATTTAGCATCTATTTTACGGCGGGCATGTAAAATTATTTATAATAGAATATTTCTAAAATTTCGTACATACGAATATATGTGTGTCTGTTCTAAAGTATTAATTTCTAAATTATAAACAATTTTTTTTTCTTAAAATAAATAATTACATCAATTTATTTTAAGAAAATTATTCACTTTATTCAATTATTCAAAATTATAATTATTATTCAAAATTATTCACAGAAAAATACAAGGTAAAAAGAGTATTTATTGCTAGGAAACAAAATAAAAATGTTTAACTGACTAGTATTTACATTGTCCCTTTTAATCACAGTTTATATTTATTATTTTTTTATTCCGTTTTTAAAATGTTATCAATGATTTTATCTAAAATCTTAATTACATACCATTTAATTGGCACATTTATCACATTGATCAAAATTATTTTGCATTTGATAATTTTGCTTATGATGGACTTACTAATGATGGATTTCAAACTCGAATTTTCTGAATGACGAATTTCCTACTTAACGTGCTACGCCACTTGTCATGTTAATACTACTGTGATCAAAAAGTATCGGAAATGGTTCAATAAAATGCAAGATTTGAATTTATTTATCAAAATTTATTTCGTCCACTTCAAAGTAATCCCCTTCCATTACAATGCACTTATGCAACGTTTTTTTTAATCCTCAAAACATGTTTTAAAGTCGTTTTCGTGAAAACCTTTTAGAATTCGCAGCAAATTTACTTTTATGGCATCAATCGTCTCAAAACGGTGACCACAAAGCCTGAAATTTTAGTCAAGGAAACAGGAAGAAGTCACACGGTGCCATATTAAGTAACGGAGCTTGCGGAACCGTATTTGTTGAATTTTTGGCCAAAAATTCACGAACATTTTCGACGCGCCATAAGCCCAAATAATCTTTTAAAATTACTTGATAAAATCCAAATGATATATGGAACATGTTTAATAATGTCCCTAATTGTTAAACAACAATCATTGAGTACAATCTCTGACTTGAGCAACGTGTTGGTCATCAGTTGAAGTGGATAGTCTACCAGAGCATGGTTCATCTTCGACGCGTTCTCTGCCTTCCTTGAACATCTTATACCACTCGAAAACTCATGTTTTTAATAGAGTATCGTCACCAAAGGTTTTTTATAATATTTCCAACGTTTTTGTAGCAGTAATTCCATTGTGAAAACAAAATGTAATACACATTTTTTGCTGAATTTCACTCGACAATTTGGAAAATCGCCGGAGCAAAAATTCTTTACACAAAACAAGCGTTTATTTGCAAACGAAAACAAATAATGCTACATGGATTGCAGCTAAAATGTCGATGAAAGTTGTACCAACCTAGGAAAAAGCACGCTATCAGCACCATCTTGCACGCGCGCAGTTTAAATGAACCATTCCCGATACTTTTTGATCGCAGTAGTATAGATATATTTTGTATTCACTATGAAGACAATATGTAAGAAAGTTGATTTTAAATTTATATAAATCTATGTATCTCTGAGTATTGAATCTTATAGAATTCAATATATCAAAATTGACATCTATTCACTTAAGTTTTACATAATAATATTTACTTTACTCTGTGACTACATAAGCAAACAGTCCATATATATTTAATCATATATGCTGCATTTAATGTCCTTACATAAATATTGCTAAAGAGCGTCATAAATGTAAAATCTTATATTTTATTACACATGATTCATGTTGTCATAAATTGACGTTTACGTAGTAATATTTCAGAAAAATATTACTTAAAAATCTGAGAGAAACTTAATAAATTTATTGTTGTATCAATATTACGGAAAATTATAATTATAGCATAATATAAAAAAAATAAATTCAGTCCTGCCTGCGCAATATATCTGTTTCCGTAAATATAATAAACACATTGTAAATTTGCCAGCAATCGATTGTCGCATGTCATGTTCAAATAGACATTCATAATTATCACGATTTGACACAATCAATGATGGAGACTTTACAATTCTTTTAATTACATTTATGAAGTAATTATATTGTCTATTTAACGACAATTATTAAATTTATATCATACAATAACATTAATATTATGTTGTATTAATGCAGCAACAACTTTGCTAAAAAATTATACTCAAATTTCCATATTGCATTTAATATGAAATATTATTTTAAGCAAATTTGGATAATCTTCTTTTGTATTTCTTTTATATTTCTATTCTGTTATTCTATGTAATAGAAGAAAAGGAGAGAGAAATAAAGATGGAGGAGATGGAGAGAGAGAGGGGGGGAGAGAAAAAAAGAAAGAGAGGGAAAGAGAGAGGGAAGAGAAAAATAGTATAATTGCAATCTGACTAGTCGTAAGAGGCTCAACGTTGCTGAATTTCGTAATTTAATATACTTAAACCTTCGAGCGCACATCGGATCATTTTGACCAGATTTTTTTGCGAGAAAAATAACTTGAAATATAATACATTATAGTTTGGAAAGCCCATTTTCACACTCAAAATATCATACCTGTTCCGATCCGAGCTCGCTTCAATGTACGTGTGGCAACCACGGCAATGGAACGTTGAACGAAAAATATCCAACTTCGTACCCTAGAATAAATAAATATTTATTTATTTATTTAATTATTTATATAAGTTTTTGAAAGAAAAAAAAACGAAATATTCAAGATAGAATTTTAAAGCTTATGATCTTGATTACAAAATCCTGAAGAGATTTTTCTTCATATTAAAAAGTAAAATTGTATAGATTTTATGCAAAAGTTTTTAAACAATGACCAATTTTAATCATTATTTTCACTTATTGAGTTATGTCTTTTCTTAAAACTGACAATATTCTATAAAAGTATCATTTTTTAACTTCAAAAATTGTCTCTATAACTTTTTTGCAAAAGTGCATACTTTTCGAGATATGTAATTGAAAACATCATATTGGATTAATTTGACTCGCTGACACGGTGTGCGCTCTATGGAAGTTTACAGAAGTGTGTGTTCAAAGGGTTAAAGTTGCTGTGAAGTTTACGCACATTGATTTATTTAGGTTTTTCCCACAATTTTCTCCAGTCACAGTCGAAATTATTCTTTTAATCACAGATTTGACGTCTCAAACTCAAAACGGCGAAACTAATGGATGATCTAGAGAAATGTATTCCACTGTCCCATCAGAAATAAGACAATTTCAACTTTCGAATGTAATTTATCTCAAGTCGTTATGACTTTTTATGAGAAGGTATCGACAAATGGTAAATCATTCGACAGGAACCGAGACCTGGTCACATTTATGTAGCGCGCTGCTTCTTTTTTCTGAGCAAACCGCAGATCCCGAAACGAGAGGTATGAAGTCGGCGGCACGAACGCACTAAAATGTACTACGTGTACGCCGTTTGTCGACGGCAAAAGACCGCGCGGCGCTTATAAAAACTTCCAACGTTTCGAACGTCCGTATCTCAGTGAAAAATCAACGTACGAACGTGAAACAAACGCCATTATTCTCGGCATTTTGCCCAGCACATTTCTGCACTTGTCATGTATGCTCTTGTCATGAAACGTATTCATATGTACAATTACGACACGTAGTATATGCGATATATCGTACAGATACGACAGAATATCCAGATAAAGAGTTTTTATCGTGTAAAGCACGAAGTTTCGCACATACTTTGTTGGAAAAATTTTACACGAAATTTCCCACGTAATACGTCATGTTTCCCAAATGAAACGCGCGTGATTTCAAGATTTCGGATCGATATTATATGGTCAACGTCAAACACCATGTGAGAAATTCATCTTGGCTAATTGTGAATGTTCTCCTACGAATCTGTTATCCGTGTCAAGTCCGATTTAGTGTCTGACTATAATCCAATACTGAGCCGATACTGGCTGCTGGTACCAAGCCGATATCGAAAACCCGGCGTCTAATAATGAGGCGCACAAGGTCGATCGTAAAATCTTATATGGGATAATATGGGCATCGATTAGCGTCGACCTTTGCATATAGCGACCTCGCTGTGCTGTGGAACGCGCGCGCGCGCGCGTGCAATAACACGGACGAAAAGGAGGATATGGCCTTGCCTCATCTCGCGCCCGAGAAGGAGTTTCCGTGTCGAGTGGAGTCGGGGATTGTAAAGTTCCCGAGGAATTGCCATTGCACGTGCCGACCTTCGGGCTCTGAGACACACATCGCGCCGACGAAAACTCAAATTGAACCGGAATCGACGAAAGGAGTTGTAGGATGAGTCCACTCCGCCTTCGTGGGCGAAAAAGCACGCTAAACCGACTTATCTACCGGAAATTACCCGAGAAAACGTAAAAATATCACGACCACTTCGTGCATATGCATCCCAAGCACCTTTATAGTTCTCCACGAACAGATCCTCGTACTTTTACAACGCGTAACGATCCCTTGAAAACGTGGCTGGCGCAAATCCGCTCTATACAAGTGCGCGTTACCATCGTTAAGCTGTAAAGACGTAAGAAAGATGCCGGGAACCGTGTAAGTTTCCGTGCCATTTTTAGGACCTCGAGCACGTTAGTGGTTTCACGAGGATGAGGTAACATTCGCTTAACGTCACGGCTTTATTCCGTAGCCGCTGAACCATCTCAATCTAAGTAGATCTATAATATCTCTCTCAAGCTAGCAGAACCAAATGAGCAGAATCGAATAGGACCTAAAGCATTTTTTAGTACTCATTTTGTACTATTTTGTACCACAAAAAAATTTGTACCACGTGCCGTTTTAAACAAAAATCGTGGCGCTGCTAACTTGATATCAAGCTAGCAGGGCCAAAAAAAAAAAAAAAAAAAAAAAA
>NW_022639452.1:4757610-4761851 GCF_010583005.1 Odontomachus brunneus
ATCTAAACCTAATATAAAGATAGCAGGATCACGATTTTTTCACTTTTTCTTGATGGTACAAATTAGTACGAATTCAGAAACGATAAAATCTATCATTTCTTGTCGTTTTTTACCAGTTTTTATTTTGTTCTTTTTATATTAAGTTAGAAGGACCACAATATTTTTTTAAATAATACAAAATTATTTTTTATGGTACAAAATAGTACACAATGAGTAATAAAAAACGCAATAAATATAATTTGATTCTATCGATTTAATTCTTAATAATCGAAAGAGAAAAATTTTATTTTTGAGGTTGGTTAAATGCGAGGTTGTTTTAAGGGGTAAACAGAAATATTTGCATATTTTTCTCGGTGATACAAATTAGTACAAATTCAGAAACGATAAAATCTACTGCAATTTGCCGTTTTTCAATGATATTTACTCTGTTAGCTTAAAATTAAGTCAGCAGGACCACAAAATTTTTTATAAATAAAACAAGGTACAAAATCATTTTTAATGCTACAAAATACTACACAATAAGTACTGAAAAATGCAATAAATTTTATTTGATTTTACTGATTTAATTCTTAATAATCGAAGCAGAAAGCTTTATTCTTGAAGCTAGTCAAAGTTGAGGTTATTTTAAAGGCAGAAATATTTTTGACTTTTTTTGGTAGTACATTTTGGTACAAATTCTGAAACGAAAAAATCTACTATTTGTTTCCTTTTTTTAACAATTTTTATTTTGCTGACTTTATATTAAGTCAGTAGAACCACGATTTCTCTTAAAGGATATGGAATATAAAATTGTTTTTAACCCTTACCGTGTAACGTCGGGTCACTCGTGCCCTGGCAAAAGTGACTGTCCCCTGTAGCTCGAAGGGGGATAGGAGGGACGGGACCAAACTATACTGAAAAAAAATTGTATACTACTAAGCTACTAGCTCCCCAAGCGCCGACGGTCTAGTGTGTAAACAGCAGTCGTGAGAGCCAACCAAAATTTTAAAAGTGCACAAGTGACCCGACGTTACATGTTACGTTGATTTAAAATTGCAGGTGAGTAAAATGTTTATTTTAATTTGGATGTTTTTTTTACTAAAAATTTATGTGTTTTCATTAGGAATTGATAAATTAATCTTAGTTATCTATAAATATTAATCTATTAGAGTTTCCTAACCTAACTTTTAAGTAAACACGTGTTCTGTTTCCAAATTTTTATGTGTTTTTATTATTATTGTAAATTGAATTATTATTGTAATCAAAGTTTATGTGATTGTGATAAGAATTTCAATTTTATTTCAATTTTATTGAAGAGCACAGATACGAGTTATGTTTTGACTGTGCGCAATAATTTAGCCTCGATATTACTATAATTTTTTCATACTTTTGTATTTTTTTATAATTTTGTAATAAATAATTGTATTTGATGTCATTTTCATAAATAAAATTGATTAAAAATGAATAAAATGTGTATTTTACTGTAATTTGTACCTATTTACGTACTTTCAAAAAACGTGATTTTGATGCTCAAAACTTAAGCATCCCATTAATTTATACATACTTCTACTACTTTTCTCTTTAAAGTACTATTTTTAAGCTTTAATTTCCCGTTCGAATTTTTAAAATACATTAATTTTTTACAAAGTTACGATTTTTTGAAAAAAAAAAATATTTTTCACGTTTTTATTTGTTTATATAAATATATTGTTTAAACAAATGAAAAAATCGGGAATATATCGATTGATCCTTAAAGTAGGATAGTTAATAAGGTAACATGAATTTTTTCAGATTTTTTAGAACATTTTAATGTACTTTTTTAAGCATCGGACACGAGATACCCGACGTTACACGTTTAAGGTGTCAGAAAAGACGTTACACAGAAAGGGTTAATGGTACAAAATTACATTAATCGTGTAATTTTGTATTATCAAAAATGATTTTGTACTTCGTTTTATTTAAAAAAATATTGTGGTCCTGCTAACTTAATATAAAGAGAACAAAATAAAAACTGGTAAAAAACGACAAGAAATGATAGATTTTATCGTTTCTGAATTTATACTAATTTGTACCATCAAAAAAAAGTGAAAAAATCGTGATCCTGCTATCTTTATATTAGGTTTAGATAAGGGAGGGGTTGTTTAAAAGGGAAAATATAAAATTTTCGATTTATTTCGAATGGTACAAATTAGTACAAATTCAGTACTAATTGTGTGTACCATGGTTTATTTATTTTTTTTATTTATTTTTTGGTCCTGCTAGCTTGATATCAAGTTAGCAGCGCCACGACTTTTTTTAAACGGCACGTGGTACAAATTTTTTTTTGTGGTACAAAATAGTACAAAATGAGTACTAAAAAATACGATAGGTCCCATTCGATTCTGCTCATTTGGTCCTGCTAGCTTGAGAGAGGCTTGTATCTATAATCATTTCTCTTTCGGCACTCTAATTTTTATGTTGTTATAAACTGCAACTTTTTTCCTCTCCCTTTCTCATTGCTCTTCGTCGCAATTAATATAAAAATTAATTATCTTTTGTGTAAAGCTAAAGAGTGCAGGTAATAACGTGACCTAATTTGCATGAGTGAATTAATTGTTTTATCTTAGTTGTGTTATTATGGTAAATTAGTGGTTCGTTGTTATGTAATTATTTCAATGAAACACGCAAAGCATATTCGCTGTTTATTTAATTATCATGTATATGATTTTAAATTTGTTATTATGAGACGATGTATGATGTATTTTAATTACCATAAATGCTGTTTCCGCACTTAAACGCGTATGCCTTATCTTCTTACATCGTCTATGTAATGAGTTTCTATTCATTATACAATAAAATACGGTTGTAGCTAAAGAAAGCATCAGAGAGGCATCACTAACTAAAAAATAAAAAATTTTGAAATATCACAGAGTGAAAGCATGCAATGTTTATATATATACATATATAGAAATAAAATATCGAATTAAAAATTAGTAAGTCGGAAAGGATATTCTAAGAACAAACTAATTAAACAATAATAATGTTTGTGAGACAAGAGCGGATAATCTCTGTAATAATATATGATCTTTAAAATACTCACGCAATGAGATTTTAGGTACAGGGGACACCGGGATACCTTAGACACCCCATATTTAAAAATTTCGAAGTTAAACTTCTCAGACAACTAATTATTGTAACTAACTGTACTAACATAGATAGAATCACCCTTCTTTAATACGCGTCACGATCTTATTAACTATATATTTTGATTCATAATAACTAAACACACAAACATGCAGCAACGTAGCCATTTTGGCTTAGTATCATATTCAATTGTCCAATAGCGCAGGTTAAGGCACTAGCCGGTTCTTAATTATGGGCTAATTTTATCTCATTTGCCCATATTCTCAAATTCTTCCATCACTTTATTAATAAAAACTGCTTTTAGTACTCGATTTTTAAGAAATTCTAGTTAGAAATAATAAGAAAGAGGCATTAAAGATCGCCTAAAACTATAACTCACAATAGAGAACATTAATATAAAATTTCGCGAGGTTCGATAATTTTGTTTGCTACTATTAAATCAATTTTTTCTATTTTTTAACTGTAATATTATTTTAGGAGAATAATAATATGGAAGATCACAGAAATCTGGAAGTTCTGATCTCTTTCTGAAAGAGCACTGACCTTTCTAAAAGAGCCTCGTATAGTTCTAAGCATATATAAATATTTTCTAAAGAGTTCTAGACGCTATTAATGTTGTATTGTTAAAAAAAAAATTAATTTCGTCCAAGTAATGTGCATAATAATAGGGAATAGAATGAGACGCTGGCCGAAATCTGTGATTTCAAAAATATTTATCGTGTAGATATAACTATATTAAAGTATATTTTTTAAACAGGCAATAGAAATGTGGCATCATTGTTTTAAAAATTAATTTCGTCCGAACGCCGCCTGCTTCAACAGAATAGGGTGAGATGCTGTCTCGGACGAAATTAATTTTTTTAAATAATGACCCAACATTACTACCGCCTCGAAGTCTTTAAAATATTCCTCAGTATGCTTAAAATTACACAATATATATTTTAGCTGAGGCAGCACTCCCAGATTTCGGCCAACATCTCACCATATTTCGTAAAATTAAATATCACTTGGAAGATATTAATTTCAAAAATGATACAACACTGCTATCGCTCTCTCTCCCTCCCTTCCTCTCTCCCTCTCCCTCTCCCTCTCCCTCTCCCTCTCCCTCTCCCTCCCCTCCCCCTCCCCCTCTCTCTCCC
>NW_022639452.1:4766958-4784152 GCF_010583005.1 Odontomachus brunneus
TCTCTCTCTCTCTCTCTCTCTCTCTCTCTCTCTCTCTCTCTCTCTCTCTCTCTCTCTAAAGAATGCTTCAGTATGCTCAGTTTACTTGAGAAATATTTTGGATAAACCAAAATTTCCATGTTTCGATTAATGTCTCAATTTATACGCTCGTTACATTATTGTAGCAAATCTTTATTTGTAAATTTGTAATAAATTTTTTTGCTTTTATATTGCAAAACTCTTGTAAAACTATAAATCTCGCAAAATCTAGCATGATATAGTAGCAGAACTCGTTTAATACAAACTGAGACGCAGCGTGAACCTGTTTTGGTTACGGACTCATTTTTTCTGTTTTAATGAACAAAACTATTTATTTAACCTATCAGGAATTTTGATATTATTAAAAAAGAAGCTAGAACTCTGAATAGTTCGTGAATTTCCACGAAGTGAACGCCAGCTTCACACACACCATGAACAACATGCCTCTGGGGCCATCTAGACCCGGTCTCCCTTAGTTATTCGGAGGAAATTTCAACTATAATCACGCAAACGTCAGCATAATTATATACGGTATATTTGCGTCCAGCCAAACAGCAGTTGTGCGGGCGAGACTACTGAATAATAACCGAGCGCTTGGACTCTACTTTATTTCGATGATTAATGCGCTCAGCACATAAAGTACATGTACGTGGCAATACGTCTTTGACACGATTTCATTTCTATGAATTAATGCGAAGGACAAATACAGCGACGATTAATCAACAAACTAAAACAGTACAAGATACAAAAATGCCCCGCGAGATACAAGTACGCGTTGTTATTTCTAGTGGGATATTTGCCAATTTAATACGGTCGAGTTGCAAAATCATTTATCTGTATTTCCCGTCGTAAAAGAATCCTCAGGAGGGACACTGATGCGCGAGGCCAATAAGAGGCGAATGCTCTCCGATACGTACGATACGTACATCCGGCGTTCGCTCACGGACCAATTTTCCTATTACGGAAATGCCCGAGACGAGATCACGCCTTTTCCTCCTTAGCCGAAACCGACATCGTGGCGCGATATTGTTCAGCCAAGGAGATCGCACAAACGACATAGAACAACGAACGGATCATACAACGACAATGTGCTTATATATTTGCATATGCAAATTCCACGGTCATTCACAGCGTCTTACATCGAAACCTCGGGGACAAGAGCCGGCGGCGGCTATTATGCGAGTGTACAAGAGCAACCAATTCCGACACGCATGCGTATTAACACTAACCGATATATCAACTCAGATCGCCACTCGATTCAAACGTGTCCCCACTACGTAAGCAGTTTGGAACCCCTGGGGAAATCCGTCATATTGGCATCCAGGAAACGCCGATCACATTATGCAAACGCCTAGTGAGCTTGCACTATTAAAGACGCTCAAAGTTAAAGCGTTGCGAAATACTAATAACAAGATGATCGTGCGAATATCACTTGTATATCTGGAACTTAACTCTTAAGCACTGACACAGGTTTTAAAATATTTCGAAGTTTGATAATTACCTGAGAAAGTGTGCGAAACGTCTTTTCTTGTCGCCACTTTGTATCTTACGGGTCAAAAAAAGATGGATGCGATGTGTATACGCTTAAGCGGGAGTGAAATAGCAATAGGTTTTTTTTATTTCATTGGGAGTCTGTCGGACTCCTGTCAGTTCTTAAGGGTTAAGGGAACTGGAGGGTCAGATTGCCTGAAAATCGTGCTTGTTCTTTCTCAATTTTTTATGATAAACTGAATGAATATGTGAAAGTGTTATTTTTACGTGTATTTATACAACATATAATGAAAAGAAAAATATAATTTTGATGATCAAACACTCAATATAAATGTATGGTACATGCAGTTAAAATATATTTCGTTTTTCTTTTCAAGGTCATTTTGCAGTAATATCTTGACTTTCGGTGGTTCAATTAAGCTGAATTGTAGGTAGAAAATTTCCGTAAACTTGTCGTTATTGTGTGAACTACTATAATAAAAATTGAGTAAAAGTTAACAAAATTGTAAATATCTTAACGGAATATTATTAAATTTTCAGTTCTTTTATAGTAAAAAAAAATTAATATTTCAAAATTAAATATTGTCACAAGTTTGTCAATTGTTCACACTATAACAACAAGCTTACGGAAATTTTTTACTTAAAATTGAGCTTAATTGAACCACTGAGAGTCAAAATATTACTGCAAAATAACAACCTTGAAAAGAAAAACGAAATATATTTTAACTGCATGTACCATACCCTTATATTGAGTATTTGATCATCAAAATTATATTTTTCTTCTCTTTATATGTTGTATAAATACACGTCAAAATAACACTTTCCCATATGTATTCAGTTTGTCATAAAAAATTGTATAAAAAAAAAGAACAAGCACGATTTTCAGGCAATCTGACCCTCCAGCCCACTTAACGTTCGGTGTCAAAAAAGGATCCCAAATCTTTATGGGAAAAGGTTGCTAGACTTCAAATGTATATAAATCTAGTGCATTTGTAGGTATACTAATTTATATTAATTTATATTAAAAACTAATGAATTAATTTATATTAAAAGAGTCTTCATTGGACTATCCCTGCAAAACGTTGCAGTCAGGAGATATAGGCGGTAAAATATGGAAACTGTATCGTTGGACTTCTCATGTCTATAAAAGAGCGATATAGATGTCATTGGCAGTATACAGGTTCGAAATTGCACGTGGTTGTTTGCAAAATGCAAGAGGTCCTCGTACTCGACGTGCTTGATACGTAATTTTGTACATTTTACGTCAAACACTGTATAATAAAATAAGCGTTATATTTTAGCCGTGACTTGAAACGTAAACCTGAAACTGCACTGTTATTAGTGCAAAAAAAAAAGTTAGAATAGTGGAATATTGCGCACACATTATGATTGTTTAACGATTCATTGGATATGGTAAGCAGCCGTCCCAATTTTTCTGGACTAGCACTAAAAAATGAATAATTATTTAATATATTTATTCCTATAATAAATTTATTCCTAATTCATATTTCTTTATCCTATTACATTGTATTTTTAATGAGCAATAATGGATACTCGACAGTAATAATACACAAAAATAAATAATTTGCAGTTTTATAAATTTCACAACTCAAGGTAGCGTATTAAAAAGATATTCAAGAATCATTTTACATCTAAAAATTGCAATGTTTTTCAATGATAGTGCTATTACAACTTTTGATATACTCAATGTGTACGTTTCATCGAATTAGATTTTATCTATATACGCCCCAGGATCGGACATCCTCCTTTAACCGTTTGTGTGACGTATCATAGGTCGCGAAAATAAATGAATATTTCGGAAGTCTCGTTCCTGAACCATATTTGGAGCGAATATTTTCTTTGAATGTTGGATGAGGAGATTACGGAGGCAACGTAAACACGATTAAAAAAGTTCCCAGCTTGCAAACGACTACACGCTTCAGCGTAGCAATCGATAGTGTGGGCGCGACCAACCGTCAGCGATTCGTTATACAAATGACTTCTGCAAGCTCGCGTACGTTGAATGAAAGATTATCCATGGCAATGCCGATATAGTTATCCGGCTGCGCGCACTGTGTGGACACCGGTGAGTTATCGATACACTATTCCGCGAACGTTATCTCGTCAAGAGAAAATTCCGGCGCCTGGAATAAATTGCGCGTGGCGTTGTCTTCGACGATAAAATAACGCTGCTCCTCCAACCGTTTGGGACGAAGAAAAGGGTCGCGATGACGACGCTCTTAAACGAGTTTATCACGATTACGCCATGAAACTGTTATCGTGTCTCGACGTCAAGTCGAGTAACAATTTACCGATGCGATTGCGACTGGAGTTTATAAAGGACCCCAATCGGAGAAGTAAACCACTGACCGCGAATTTGCGCGCTAATTCTGCTAACAACAGAGAGTAATTCGATAGGAATCTCGACTTACGCCGCGGTGACGTATATTAGTAAAACATATGCCGATATACCGTTGAATTTAGTAACGTCATTGGATAACGGCAAAGGGGAAAGGGTATCTTGAGTGATCAAATAGTCGTCACACAATGGAATGCGGTGGTCTCAGCGGTTTAAGGGTTAAATGGTCATTAGTACGCTAATTGAGTAATACCCCATTCAACTAATACCCGTTAATTCCTACTAATATCCCGATCTTGCGCAACCAGAATTCCCCGGCGGTTTATCCCTCGGTTTCGACTTTCGGCAAGCAGTCGAGCGAATTTCCGGGCGAATTTCTCGTCGTCGTAGACGAGACCGTTACCGTGTTGATAGCAGATTCGCTTAAGGCTCTCTCTCTCTCTCTCTCTCTCTCTCTCTCTCTCTCTCTCTCTCTCTCTCGCGTGCGCACGGATCTCTCGTAAATTTGCGAACGGCTCTCTTGCTCGCTCCCTTGCACTCAGCGTTCTCGCGATTTTACATCGCTCTCGGGAAACGGTCGGCGCACGACGCTTGCTCTTATGAAGCATGAATATTTTAGTACGAGCGTCTTTAGCGTCGACTATGCTCGGCAGCCCGCATGAGCGCGTAGAGCACACGGTTACCGGGAGGTAACCGGCCGGCTTGCGCGAATAGACCGTGAAGCATAGCCAATTTACTTCTCGATACTGCAATTAGATCATTATGTACAAACTCCGGTAATTGGACCGTATGTTTGCGTATACGCGTTACATACGCCTAACGAGCTGAGCACAGTCGTGAGAGAATAAAGCATCGAAAAAAAGTGAACCAGTCAGTGCGGAAGAGAATAAATATACAACTCGCACGGAGGGAAATCCACGCGCGCTGTTCTATTCTCAGCGTGTAACGCGAGACGGAAGTTTATTTATGAAATTTTGCATCATATATCAATATACCTGGGGGCTTTTCAAATAACTTTTCCCTGCTACTGACCATTCGATCTACGTGATCGGAAAATTGACCATCGATAATGAATATGATAGGAATATCTGCGTGTATGTATGTATGTATGTGTATATATATATATATATATATATATATATATATATATATATATTATTTATATATTATTATTATTATTATATATTATTATTTATATATATATTATTTTTTCACTTCTGACATTAAAGATAGCAAGGGACCAGGAACCTCAAGTCTTCTGGCGTGTTTTACCTACACTTTAAAAAACCATTCCATTAACAATTTTTAACATCTCATCTACTTTAAAAAATCATAACATTAACAACTTTTGATATGTGAACTACGAACAAAATGCATTTAAAAGATTAAAGTTTTAACTATTAGATATAAAAAATTGACAACTCTTAATATTGTAATCTTTGTACAATTTTCGAAAATATCAAAAACATAAAAATTCAGTAAATATAAATTTGCACAAAGTATTTTTTTTGCACATGCAATGACTTTTATAAATACTAATCGTGATATAAAACTTATAGTTTTAAATTAATTCTCATGGATAGGATTTAAGGGGATAACTTATCACAAAAACACTAATGCAATGTTTCTTTCTTAAAAGAAAACATTAATAAAAGCAAGTCAAAAAATAAGTGGAATTGGAAAATACTCTAATGTCGCAGTAGCATCATTTTATAACTATAGACTTTATTCACGTAAAAAGTGAGTCTTTTTGATATGTTTTAACAATTTATTAAGTTTTATATATCAATTAAATACTTTTTTAGAATGTGTTTATAATTAAAACAATTAACTCCTATTATTACTATTCTATTAATTAATATTAATATTGAAAATTATGAATTATGATCGGTTTAACTTGGAAGGTCGATTCACCGCGTACGTTTAGAAAATCTATCAAACGCACGCATTAACACTGTCAAACATTATTATCCTCCCAACATTAATAAATACTCGTCCCAACATCAATGTTTTTTCGGCTCTTATTTACTTTAAATATTTTTAATATAGTTGCATGTTTTGATACTATATATATAGAATAATATTAAATTTTTAGTTTTAGCATTGCATTAAGGAATATATTTATAATTTAAAGGGCAATTAATGGTTGTACAATTTTGCAAACTGTTTTTTATTTTCCTTACTGAGAAAAAAAGGCAGGTAATATACTAATTGCATTTCAATTAAAGACTTAAAGGATCTGGTGGAAATAAAGTAATTTTATTCCATGTGTGCGCATAAAATAATATCGCGTTAACAAAAGCTGTAATATGCAGCCCTTATTAGTCAATAATGATAATAGTATTCTGGGCAAAGTGACGAATGCGGTCTTTATTATGTCCGAACCACGGCTAGACACGCGCATCGGTTGTAAAATCGTGTTTGTCGGACGGCTGTGTTAAATTCATGGAAAGGATTTGCAGGCGCTAGATGTGCAATGGATTATTCGAATACAACAATGCCAAGAATCCCCAATATTGTGAACGGCCAAATTTCGTGTATTTTCATATTCGGTTCGTGGGCTCGAATTGGGAGGAGCAAAATATGCACGTAATAATGTAGAACAAAAAAAAAACAGAAAAACAACTGCGTCGCATACGTATGTTAATGAATTCTCGATGCCTGCTTCCACTTGGCGTAAGCCAAATCGAATAAATTCGGGCACGAGCACTGTGCATTCCGCTAGTCAGTAATAAAAAGAAGCAAACGAGCGCGTTTATCCTCCCCCGGCCTTGCGCGAGTTTCCCTACTTCCGCTTCGCCAGTCGCGTCTTCTCGATGAAGCGGAAAAAATATTGGCGCGACGCTACAATGAAGCGCCGACTCGGAAAATAATTATTGACTTAATAATTGAAACGTGAATTTCACACAGTCCTCTTCCTGTCATTCTGTTAGGTGATACCGATGAATGCTGTAGCTTTGACAAAAAGCAAGCAGGTTTAGTTAGGAGAGCGCGTCGGACGAGGTAATGACGCAGTAAATTCTTTTTATTAATGCACTGTCCCGTCGGTAACCATTTTCCCGACTACACGTGGTTCGTTGAGCCTCGCGGAATTCCATGTGCAAGTTTCACGCCTGGCGTGTTTCGGTCGCGGTCAGGGATGCTAAATTGGAGCAAAGCGACTTCATCGCGTCGCTCCGCGTGGTAAGTAAATCGCACTTTGATCGCGTTCGATCGGCATGGAAAAAAACAGAGGAAAGAACGAGATATAACGGTAGACGAGAAATTTATAGCCGGAAGGGTGCGTCGACACGGGCGAAGTACGCACCCTTTTAACCCATTAACCCGTACATTCGGTCGTAAATAGGCCCGCAGGTCTATCTTACACACTGTGTTAAATCGCGGCTGCACATCGCCTTGAATTTCAAGCGGATACGACGATTACCGCGTCACACGCTCGTACAATTCCGCACGTTACATGTTTATCGCAATATGTCGGCGTCATAATTCTCCAGGTAACTCGCGCGAGAAACTCGATTTAATGCGTCTTCAGACGAGAGGTGTGCCTAAGATATACCGCGAAATCGGGGATTGTCTTCGCGCTGAAAGGAGAAGAGAATTCGCGTCCGTTAACAGTGGAGAACAGCGTGTGCAAAGGTGCTATCAGCGACCTCGATTTTAATGGTACCTATTTATGCGAATATGCGTTGTGCATGTGTGTATGTAGATATAGAGGCCGCTTTATATCATCAGCATTTTGCTGGATATTAAAGATCAAGGCAAACGACGTGACTCACGCGTAATGCGTACACGAGCCGATAACGATGCGAACGAAGAAACAAACCTTTGTGCACGTTTGATGATGCATCTGGTTAGAACTTTAATTGAATTCGTTTACTGATAATTCATTGAAATATAAATAATTTATCGAAATATATATAGGTTCATCGATCTATAGCAGATGGTGTATTTTACTAACACGAAGAAAAATTTGAAATAATATTTAATTACGTTACAATTATATTTCTTTGTACAATATTTTTCGTAAAACTAGATTATACCGATGTTGTAACATGAATTATTATAGAAATAATATATTTGGTGGAATATACGATATACAGGATGTCCCGGATTACCTTCAATCTCTCGTGAAGACGCAGAGCGGATTGAGATGAACACAAAAGTCCCATGCCGTTTTGCGATATTCGCAATAATAATCGAGATATTAATTAAAAAACATTGGTGAATGATCACGCGCGATGTGGTAGATGAGCTGCAGTGGCACCGTCTGCCGCTATATACTTACACATTAAGTCAAACTGAACAAAAAAGTCCTCTACCATTTTGCAAATGACCACATAGATTTTTAGATATTAATTAAAGAAAATTGTTACATGATTGTGTATCATAATATACAAATTTTCTATAATTAATATCTAAAAATCTATGTGGTCATTTGCAAAATGGTAGAGAACTTTTTTGTTCAGTTTGACTTAATGTATAAATATACGACGGCAGACGGCGGTGTGTGTGAAGCTGGCGTCACACTTGGTGAACTACTTATTTAATATATCAGGAACTATTAAAAAGGAAACTATTTATTTAAAAGGAACTATTTATTTAATATATCTAGAACTATTAAAAAGGAACTATTTATTTAATATATCTAGAACTATTAAAAAGGAAGCCAGAACTCTGAATAATTTGTGAATTTCCACCAAGTGTGACGCCAGCTTCACACACACCGGATGGCGCCACTGCAGCTTATCTACCATATCGCGCGTGATCATTTACCAATCTTCTTTAATTAATATTTCGACTATTATTGCAAATATCGCAAAACGATATGGGACTTTTGTGTTCATCTCAAACTGCTCTACGTCCTCACGAGAGATTGTGAAGGTGATCCGGAACACCCTATATACATCATTAAGAATTACAACAAACGTAAAAATTATACAATCAATAAATTGCTATGTAATTCAGATTGTACAGCCCGTGTTCGTATTTCGCAGAGATACAATGTAAAAAATTTGTATAAAATTACATCTATTATAGTGAATAATTTTGAGATCAACTATTATAGATGTAAATTTACACACATAATCGCGTAAAAATATATTTATATAGGCGAAAGACACATTTTGATACATTGTGTAAATTTACAAATATAATATTTGGTCTCATAATTCCATGGAATTTTACACAAATTTTTTACAGTGTATCTAGAAATGATTCATCCACGATTCAATTCGTTCTCATTGAGATTATCTTAGTGGACGAAAAATATGCGATATTCCATGCAGGAATCTCCACCTGCGTCTCGTAGAGATAAGTAATTATTTAATCGATTTTTAGGAACCGTTGCATGTGTTACTTATACAGAATAAGTCTGATAAGTGAGAATATATCATATATAGAATGTCCCAGAAACTCTTCCGAAATTTTGATGGGAACATAGAACGAATTGAAGTGAATATAAAAGTTCCAAGTTTCCACTTTCTATATCACTATTCTAATAAATTTCGAGATATTAATTATAGAAGATTAGTAAATAATCATGCGCGATATGGTAGATAGGCTGTAGTGGTGATGTATGCTGTTATGTTCATACATTAGTTCAAATTGAACAAAACAGCCCTTTATCATCATATCTCGAAATTTCACGTGGTTGTTTGCAAACTGCCAGGAGTTTTAGTGCTCAGTTGAACGTGCTTTACCTTCACACGTGTTATTACGTGTCTTGCATCAGATATATATGTTAAAATTTCTCTACTACTTTGCAAACCATGTCAAATTTTGAGTTTCTAATTAAAGAAGTTTGGCGAATAATCGCGCGCAAAAAACAGTACACAGTTTATTGCGAGGCGAAGGGATTGCATTCCTAACCCCTAATAAACTTGATCTAATCTAATATACAGTCTGTCACACAAGAGCGTGTCGGCGATATTTTCGAAATTTGATACCTAAAGCGAGACCACGATAATCTAAATACAGTCTCGAATACATGTTAGCTCAGCTTTTTCAAATACGTTTGCATCATTGAAGAGAACAGAGTTTCAAAGATGAGTGCTGCATATACAAAACGGTTTGAAGTGGTTTTCCTGTGTAGTCACCCAAAAGGGCCAAAAATTAGTTTTGCAAGTGCTGCTAAATACATGCATAAGTCGTCACAGTTCGTTAGGAAATGGGTAGAACGATATAAAGAAACAAAAAGTGTCGACGATCTTACAGATCGCGACTCAAAGCGAAAGACTACCAACAGAAAAAATAAAGTGATTCTTTGACTTTTTGAGAAAAATCCGAATCTTTCTTTACAAAGAGGACAAGCAGTTTTCGCAAAAAAGGGTGCAAAAATTAGTATAATAACACTGAAATGTCGTTTGGGAGAGCATAATGTCAAATGGCGTACAATATCCAAACCGTTACTCTCAAAAAAGCATGTCGAAAATCGTCTGGCGTGGGCTCATTAAAATATCGATCGTTACTGGAGCAACATAGTGTACAAACTTTAGGTACAAACGAAACAAAATGTAGTACAAACGGGTACAAACGAGGTACAAACCTATAGTATAAACATTTTTTTACTTTTTTAACTTGGGCGCTAAGTTCACATCGGTACATAGTGTTCAGTGATAAATCTTCCTTTTGGGTCTGGTGTCCTATTAGACATGCTTGGTCTAATCGTGGACAACCAGTAATAGAAAGAAGTGTAAAACACCCGACAAAAGTGCATGTTTGGGGTTGTTTTAATGTATAAGGTTTCGGGAGTTTGTGCGTCTTTACAGACAATTTGAATGCACAAAAAATATTAAAATTGCAATAACAATGGGGACTTCTCACATTAGTTAAATGTTGGTTTAGTGAAACTGAGGACGAATGGATTTTGCAAGAAGATAACGACCCGAAACATTGAAGTCAAATCTGTTCCGAATGGAAAGCGTAAAATGACATAATTGTATTGAATTGACCTTCCCAGTCCTCCGATGCAAATCCGATAGAAAATGTGTGGTCCATAATGGAGCACAAACTTAAGGGACAACGTATATTAAAATTAAAAATCTTAATAAAACGTATTCGTCAAATTTGGAGATCTCTACTTATGTCACACGCCGAGAAATTGATAGAAAGTATGCCAAGAAGATGCGAAGCTATAATTTCTAACGGAGGAGATTGGATTCACTATTAAAGTAAGAGCGTATTAGTGTTTTCTATATTTTTTCGATTTATCGAAATAAATTTACAAATAAATTTATATTTACAGAAATATCGCCGACATGCTTTTGTGTGACAGACTGTATATTACTATGATATTAACGTATATTGTAAAAAAAATATACATCTTTTAATAATGTATACCAATAATATATAAATAATATAGGTTAAATTAGATTTTTTCAAAAAAAAAATTTTTTAATTCCCTCTGCTTCACAAAAATTTGTATACATATATATTTTTACACATAGAAAAATATATTGTACTCAAGTGTGCATTAAATGTTATTTATTTAGCATTTCAATCAAGAATATTGAATTAAAACAAAAAAATCAATTTGCTTATTATATAGAATCAAATCAACTTTTCTTGAATCATAGTTTTATAATATTCTCATAAATTCTTCTTTTAAGTACATAAACTTTTCTAAAAGTTATCACGTGAGTATATTTTAGGATTATTACCAACAAAATATATATTCTTTGTCCAAGGTAAACATTACTTAAAAGAAGATAAAGTGAATAATCGCTATTCAGAACATTATTTTTCTCTGTGTACAACTTGTTTTCTTAAATTTCTACGGAAAAAACCGCAATGCTAAATGAAATAGTATTTTCAGATTTTTACCGGTATTTTTCAATAAAAATATAGTAATTTTATAACCACATAATTTCTATGTGATCCAATGGTTACAAAAATTTTATTATGATCTTTATTATATTTTGTCTGCATAAAGTTAATAATTTACTATTATATGTACAAAATATGTCAAAAGATAAGGTCAACTGATTAAGAGCAAAAAAAGAGCATGAATAGAAATACACACATATATAATATATATAAAATTTTTTCCTGTTCGCTATGATTTAATAAATACAGCATTTTATAGGGATATATAGAAAGTGTTGAGACCTCTTAATATTTCCGAAAAAACGTATTTTCGAAAAAATGTTTTATATAAAAGTTGGGTTTTGAGAAAAGCATTACACAGAAAAATTAGCCTTAAGCAGCGTTATAAAAAAGTGGGAATACCCATTAAAAATGTCAAAGTCATCTTTACGTGACTTTAACAACGTTATATTTATTACTCTAGTTTATTATATTATATAGTTTATATATTATATAGTTTATTATATTATATAGTTTATTATTTTATATATCATTCTATTACCTGCGAGTGTTTATATACATATATATGATAAATTTTTACAACAATATATAGTTTTTGTCCCTTCTCCTCCTCTTCCTCTCTCTCTCTCTCTCTCTCTCGTTCTTGCTCTCGCATCGATGAAGAATGACAGGTTGTATTCACGAATGGACAGCGAGTCGCCGCCAGACTAAAATCCCGCCATTTCTGCATTCTTTCCAGCTGTTTTTACCAATATCAAAAAAGAGTCTATGCTCCGCTGGAATACGCATAGCTCCATTCGTGCGGACGATGCAAAGCGCGCGGTCTGCATCTTCGATATTAAATCGACATGATATATACACAAGAGGCAATAAACTTTTCATCCGAATCGATGAACTACGTACACATTTATCATTTTTTCTCGCATCCATAGAAATATACAAACAATTGTATGTCTAACAATTACTGACATCCATTGTATGCAAGTAGAACTCATCAAATTGAACACACAAAGTTTCTCTACTATTTCGTGACAATTACGTGAAATTTTAAACTATTAAAAAATTAAGGAAAATAAGTAAATGACCAATACGTAATACAATAAATGAACTATGATGGCGACGTCTGTCGTCATGTGCTTGTCATTAAGTCAAACTAAACTAAAAGGTACCGCGCGCGCGCGTATTATTTTGCAAACAACCATGTAGATATTTAGTTATTAATTGAAGAAGATTGGTATCGCGTACAATCATGCATCGATCTTAGTAAAATGGTAGAGGAATTTTTTGTTGGATGCGCCAATAATTATCAGACACCTGGTATATATTTATCTTGACAAAAGTACATTTAGCTCCGTCGTATTACTTATTTGACTGTTTTGGCGAGCAGCTCCACGCAATGTCGTATTTATTTTTGGCATTCCGCGCGCTACGAATTTACGGAATGTCGATGAAAATAATCTCGAAAGTGTCAAACTTTCCAGTTGTAGATCGAAGTATGAAATAGAAGTAAATATCGACAGTATTATATTTGTGACCAACTATTTTGTATGAACTCGATATGGGTTCTTGACTCATCGCTGATGCATTCGAACATGCTTCTTGTTCTACTTTGTCCTCTAAGAAAAAACTTCCAGTAATTCGAAACGACTTCTTTTCCATGACGCATTTATTTGATGTTTTTAGCCATATAGGGTAAACTCAGATAAGATGGCCATAATTTTTTAAAACGCAAAAAAAATACATTTCTTATTGTCATTTCTTAATAGCGTTTCTTAATAGGCACATTAGTTCACTGAAGCATACAATACATAATATTATCAGAACTAAAAGGAAAATACTTCATTAAAATTATTTATTACAAAAATATCAAAACATGAACATTAGCCATCTTACTTGAATTTTTCAGATAAAATGGCCATTAAGGAATAGATAGTCTATATATATTTTATGTTCAACATATATCTATTATTTTATAAAATAATGAAAAAATATAATTTGACATATTTATTTTAGTACAGGATATTTAATTTATTATTTGTAAAAAATATAATACACGTATAAAATAGAAACTTCTATTACAAAACTTAAATTCTAAATGCAATCTTTTGATCAAAACATATTGCACATAAGATTTAATTATTTTAATATTGAAAATAATTTTTGAAAAATAACGATTTTTGTTTTTTAAATGTTCATAGAATGATAATGAGTCATCTTACTCAAAATGTGAGTGAAAGACGACCATAGTATTTATAAACAAATAGTAAAAACGAAAATATAAGAATTGCATATGATAATTTATAAACCTTCTTTATGTTAATTGCGACAGTTTAACTGTAATTTGTTCGAAGTTACAGCAAGTTTCAGTGGATACATGAGAAATTTTACAGGTAGTTAAAAATAAAAATATAGTATAATACTCATAATCTTGCTATTTCGAAAAATATACGTACATACATTATGATAAATATCGATTATCTTTGTCACTGATTATACAAACGCAATGTTTTGCAATTATTAGAGAAATTACAGCCTGCGGCCATAATATCCGAGTTTATCCTATTTCTGGTAATTCATTCTGACTTCCTGCAAAATGAAATGTCTTTTTATTCTATTTCTTCTTTATTTAAGTCACAGGCAATCCACGATTGATCATACTTATCTTAAGTCGATTTTCCGCATGCCCCGACATATTGTTGGTAGCTATTTCATTATACGCCCTCAGGAAATGGTGTCGATTTGTGCGACGTTGATTAATGCCTGTATGAAAAATGCAGCTCGCGGACTTGAGTCGATTTAAACTGGAGCTCGGCAAACATCGACCGGGCCGATCTCACTTGAACTTTGGCTTTAATCTAACTTTCTTACTCGGGATTTCTCCCAACGTTTTAATCATTTTCATATTAGAAGCTGTCGAACTAACGGCCGATGTATTTCCGATATTCAGACTCGACCCTGAAGTGTAATCCAAGTGGTGGCTAACATTGAAGTTTCTCGATTTGTTTCCGACGAAGAGAGATGAAGCAACCATCGCCGAAGGAATTGAATATTTAATTGATTAAACACCTCTTTTAAAATTTTCGGTCATAAGTTGCGCGAAAAGTATGTCAACGAGATATACCCTTAGAAAATTTTAATCGCGGATCGTCTCTAACAAAAAGGGGAATAAAAAAGATCACGCTTCTAACACATCTACGTGGGATTAATATCGCTGTCGCGAACGTTATAGTCGGTATATTTCGCGATGAAATGTCAATATAACTTATATAGTTTAATTGCCATTAATGTCCATTAATCATGTTTTACAGAATCCTATTTTCATACCGCATTGTTGAATTTGCGTCCAATACGCATTAAGGAGACCAGTAGCCCTATTCTGTAACTCGTTATTGGAGTTAATGACAGTTTCGTTAACTCCAATAACGAATTACAGAATAGGGCTACAGATAGGTTTTAACGGCTGAAAATTCGGTAATATTCAAATGAGGACAAATGAATCAAGATACATAAAGTTGGTCTTTTGCAAGTTATTTAATACATTTTTAGGAATAAAATAAACATTAGTAATTAAAAATATTAATAATTTAATGAGATATTAATAATTGAATGAGTTAATTGTAAAAAACCTCAATTTTGCGGTTTTGCCGTGATTCCGGGAGAACGAGTTGGAATTTTTTAATTCTGAAGGCGTCATTTTGTAACTGAGATTTCTTTCTATAGACTAAACCTAAATTAAAAAAAAAATAACCGTCAAAGTTAGAGCAATGGTGAACAAAAACCATAAAATGTCGAAAATTGAAGATATTTGTTATCAAAACGATATTACAAAATTAATTTTTATATGCAAAAATAAGTTCACACACATACACAGTTTATGTAATACGTCTTTATCTTTAATTTAAAAAAAAGCAACTTGATATTTTTAGCCATAAATTATCGTAACAAAATTAACGTAAAATGCTATTTTGAGAAAACTGCGTTTAAATATTGAGAACAGGATTGCAGCTAAACAGCATTTCTTACATAAGGTGTCCCGAAACTACCTCATGCTATTTTAATGACAGATTCTTTAGAACATTTTAAAACGAAAACTTTTATACAAAAATGTCGACTAATAATAGTTTTCAAACGGCAAGCGATTATATTTCACTATGACAGGGCTGAGATTTCGCGCGCTCAGGCACGTCGAAATGATAAGTGATAAAGGTGTTCCTATGAATGTCACTTTTTTTATGATATGATTATTGTATAAATTTACAATAACATTGTCATAATATGTTTGCCGCTTCTCTGTGCATTACATTAGTATATTTTTTATACGAATAATAATTATAAGACATCTTAAATATGATTCAAGTAAAAATGACATATTTCAACTTAATCTATCAAAATGTCGATTAATTATTACTATGAAAGTGTCCACTATTTTATACG
The DNA here is from genome assembly GCF_010583005.1 of Odontomachus brunneus. Lineage (NCBI taxonomy): Eukaryota > Metazoa > Arthropoda > Insecta > Hymenoptera > Formicidae > Odontomachus > Odontomachus brunneus. The sequence goes on from NW_022639452.1 coordinate 4,783,085, forward strand.
GCGTGTGGCACCTTTATCACTTGTCATTTCGGCGTGCCTGAACGCGCGAAATCTCAGCCCTCTGTTATTGATGAAATATAATCACTCCCCAAAAGTTTTAGTTTTAAAATGTTCTAAAGAATCTGCCATTAAAATAGCATGCGGTAGTTTCGGGACATCCTGTATACTTTAAAGTAATGATAGGAAATCTGATACCGGCTATATTTATTTTGTCAAATAAAAAAAAATAACGATCTCTCTCCTTCTCTGAAGAACAGATAAACAAATTCTATCCGTCTTAGCGGCAGCACAAAAGCATACCGCGGTTTAATAGCGAACGCCCTGCCGGCCTCACATATTTCTGGCTCTCTTGAACTCAATTTTGCAAATATCGAAGTCTGTCTTGCGCCAAAATGTTCTTAAAAGATTGTACTAACTGATTATATAAAAAACAAAAAAATCTATTTTTTTACATTTCAAACCTACCTGGTCCCCTTAAGAGGCAATCATTTAGCTAATTTGGGTAATTTCATCTTGGGTGCAAAATCCTCGTTAATACATTTAACGAAATAAGACAGTGTTGATACGTAGTTCAACAACGCAATCATTTGTACAAATAGTCAATAAAATCGTGAAATCGTGAAATTTGAGTTATTGTATCGAGGATACTAAAGTGATACATCAAACTTGACCTCGGATATCTCTCATATATGATATAAACGATGATGTATGTTTACAAATCTATAAGATTGGAAAGGGAATGTACCTATTGAAAACATACGATTGATACGTGCATCTTACGATATAAATGATTTAAAAGGAGAAACAAACGATGCTCTTTCGAATGACGCTCGCCGTTCTTACAGAGATTCTTAAGATATCTTGTTGTTGGGCTGGCTATTTTTTAATTCTCCTCACCTCTTTATTTAATTAGTTATTGAGGTACAAATAGAAAATAGAACATAAAAAAGAATTAGTATTTACTTAAAATTAATTAATCCATTTAAAAATAACAATCATTGTTTCATATATATATATATATATATATATATATATATATATATATATATATATATATATATATATATA
>NW_022639452.1:4784341-4808060 GCF_010583005.1 Odontomachus brunneus
ATATATATATATATATATATATATATATATATATATATATATATATAAAGCGATATATAATTTTGCTCGAAAAATTTTAAAATTTTAAGTTTCAACAATGTTATAATTTTATTTGAGTATTTATAATAATTTTATAAGGAATACAATTATTTTGATAATAATAACATCTTTAACCCTTTAAAATATGTCCTTAATCCAATATTTTGTGTTCTCTATTCATGAAAATTATTCTTAAAAAATAAGAGAATATTTTTTTTTGTTAAATCATATAAAAAAATATAAATGCAAGTAACTCATCTTTGTTTAACGCTATGTAATCATATTTTAGGATTTATATATATCAAATACAAAGAAGTTTCTAAAACAAAAGAATGTTCATGTTTCCTGTATACACACAGGCAAAAATAAAATGATAACCGAGATTTTCTTTTTTGTTTAAAAGTCGAGTATCAGGTTTATAATGGTCTTGCGATTACATTACGTGCGTCTTAGGAGAGAAGCAAGGTAAATTGTAATTAAATCTTGTTATTCGCTGGATCAAGAACATCGATATCTTATGTAATCAGACTACCGCGGTCAATGCAGAAAAATTATTGTGTATCGGATTACACAAGGTCGACATGCATAGAAACGTATAATCGACTGTGGTATAATCTGGGAAGAAATCCAAGAATTATAACGATGCTCTACTTACATACAGTAGTTTCTTTCTTACACGCAGAGCGTTTGTGACTCGGCTTTATGTTAAAAACGACCGACATGTGTTAGCGTCAGACATTGTCAGTGTTAACCAACAAGAACCAAGCCAAAAATAGGAATGACTAATGCAATCGTAGAGAAAAACCTTAACAACAACAATCTCTGAAAACGGATGTACGTTATTTCACATATCGCCGAAGTGGAAACTTTTTCTGCAACGGTAATAAACAGTACTTAATCAGACGCTGGGATCGTTCGTTTATGTCATCTTCACCTCCTACGGAGCACACTAAGAACACATTGGCGGATAAACAAGCAACGTGTCTACGTTAACTGTAGCTTCACAAACTCCTGCTGGTACGCAAAGTGATACACGTAAGGAAACACCATTTATTTTAATATTATCTTGCCGCGACGGAATGGTATCGCGTCTCCAGGTGCGGTATATCCAACGCATTTGTCCACAACACTTAAATGACATTCGTTGTCGCGCAAATACACATGGTACAAATATTTTACTCTCTGCATATGTTCTTTTTTTAATATCGATTGTAGACAAGAAAGTTACGAAATAGGGTAAACAGTCTAAAAGTAGTCTAAGAAAGTTAGGAATAGGCAAAATAAAGTAAGGCGTAGTCAGAGAAAGTCGACAGGTTAATACAACTCAGAGATTCTAATAAACGTTTTACAAACAATAAATTTAACGCTTAAAGATAAAAAAACCTCAGACTTCCTGTTTACAGTGCTGGGGAAAACCAAATACATTTTCTTAAATTTTCAAGAATATTAACATGTATTCAAATATACAACATTGTACTTCAATTAATGCTATGCTATATAAAAGCCAACATAGTGCGTTGTCTCTCAAGGCCTTATAATATGTATATGTATTATATTTTTTGTCTCCTGGAAAAACACAAGTCGTATTCAGTTTTGCACCGTTTCAGTATCCAGTTGATTACAAGCCTCTAAGCAGTCATTATCACAAAAATTATTCTTCAAGTGTGATAATATTTGTGAGTACGCTTTTACACTTATAGATTTATTAATTATATATATATATATATATATATATATATATATATATATATACATAGAATATATTAATTGTATATAATTTAGTGTTTTTCATTATGCGATCAATATCGAAAGAAATCAAAGGAAAAATAATTTCGAAATTAAATTCTGGTCTTTCCATAAGAAAGATTGCAAAGGAATATAACGTAAGTCAATCATGTGTTTAAAAAATGGGGAAAAAATATTATCCTAATAAACAAACATCAATCGGGGGAGATCAAAATTATTGAGAATCACGAGAAAAAAGATTATTGGGTAAATATATTCAGACTGGCAAAGCTTCAAGTGCTTCAATAACCGCAAATTTGTTAAATAATAGCACAGGAAAATCAATTAATAAATGGATACCGAGAATTAAAATCCCTGAATTATATATGCAATGAAAAAAAAAATCTATGTTATCTAAGAAGAATGTGAAATCTCGTTTAGACTTTGCACAGAAATATAAAGATTGTAGTATTGATCAATGGAGATGTGTAATATGATCAGATAAAACAAAAATTAATCGTATATCATCTGATGGCAGATCATGTTATTGGAAAAAGAAAGGTAAAAGTCTTAAGTGTCATGACGTCAAAGAAACATTGAAACATAGTGGGGGTTTTATTAGGTGTTCCGGTTAGTTTTGAGGGATTTTGTGCAAAAAAGAAACACGTATATTTTAGAGAGATATTAAATTATTTTAATCAAAATATTTTCCGTTACCTACAACTTTTTCCTACTTTTCTGGCAATAAGTGGATTCCGCGGTAAAAGAAATGTTCGTCTTTCGAAGTAATCCGTTCATCGAGCCATTTCTTTATTGCATCATATGTTTTAAAGTGCTGGTCAGTAAGGCCGTGCTGCATCGATCGAAATAAGTAATAATCTGAAGGAGCACAGTCTGGTGAATACGCGGAGTGTGGTAAGACTTCCCATTGAAATTCTGATAACGTATCTTTAACGTTTGCAACGTGTGGTTCCAGCATTGTCGTGCAACAAAATCACTTTGCGTTTTCTTTGAGCTATTATTGCACATTTCTGGTTCAAAGCACGATTCATATCGATTAATTGTCGTTGATAAAGTTCAGTAGTGACTATTTGATTCGATTTCAGCAGCTCATAATACACGATGTCCTTCATGTCCCACCAAATGCATAACAAAATCTTACTTCCATGGATATTGCATTTTGGAATCAATGTCGACAGTTGGCCTAGATCTACCCACGATCTTTTACGCTTAGGATTATTATAATATTTATTTTTGATCGCCAATTACAATTTAATACAAAAATTGCTTCTTTTTGTGACGAGAAAGCAATGAAATGCAAATGGTTAAATGATTCTGAATAACCAATTCAGACAATTCGTGTGGAACCTATTTGCCTTCTTTTTTAATCTTCCCCATTGCGTGTAAACGATCAGAAACGGTTGATTTACCAACATTTAATGTTGTAGTTAATTCTTGGAATGTTTGAGCTGAGTTTTCATCCAACAATGCCTGCAATTCGGCATCTTCGAACTTTTTTGGTTGACCTGAACGTTCTTTGTCTTTCAAATCAAAATCGCCACTTTTAAATCGTCGATACTAGTACTCACACGTTTTAACTGATGCAGCAGACTCAGAATAAGTTTCTGAGATGACTCGGTGAGTTTCGGCAGTTGCTTTTTCGAATCAAAGTAGTAAAGTAATAGATGTCGGAAATGCTCTTTATACGTTTCATGTTTAGTCGCACTAAACAGTGTGTTTATGTTTACGAATGCACAGGATATGTGTCAATTTGTTTGTAGAAATGTCCTAGCTTTGACATGACGTATCCATTTTCAAAATGTTTCCAGTAGATTTGTAGTTATAGCCATTTATAGTGAACCCTCAAAACTAACCGGAACACCTAATATAATGATATAGGGATGTATGACATCTTATGGAACGGATGTAGTACACCGAATTATTGGTAATATGAACGAATATACTTATAAATCAATTCTGAAATCTCATCTACCAGAAATAATAGAGAGCATGCCATGTCCCAGAAATGAAATGGTATTCCAGCAAGATCAGGATCCAAAACATATGACAAAATCTGTACAAAATTGACTGAAGGATAAAAATTTTAAATTGTTAGACTGGCCCGCACAGAACCCAGATTTAAATCCAATTGAAAACTTATGGACTCATTTAGAGAAAAAATTACACTGAATATTAAACGATGCCAACGTCAATGAATAATCTATCTTTGGACCAAAATAAAGGAAGAGTGGGATAAGATCAACCCAGATTACTACGATAGATTGGTACAAAGTATGCCACAAAAAATTCATGCAATAAAATTAAAAGCCAAAGGTCTCTGGACAAAATATCAAGACCCAAGTAAACATGAGATGCAAAACTGAGTACAACATAAATCTGTGATAATGAATAATAAAAAACATAGAATAACGTTAAGTTGCATTAACACGACTAACATATCATTGACTATTGTATATTGTTTAATTATTAGTATGACAATGTTATAGTTTGAAAATATATTGATATATTTATAATAATGTACAAAGTGTGTTCAGTTTTGCTCATCACTGTATGTATCACACCTGTATGTATCTCATACGCGTCTAATTTCCTCATTCGGATGATCTCGAAAAATTTCGTGTTTCCGCCGTCTGCCGATTCCCGATTTCAATATCGCTTACACGATGTAACTGATACTTTGTGACATTTCCATCTTGAAAAGAGGCTATGTGGAAAATTTTTGAGACTAAATTCAATGTAAAGTATGACTCTGTGCATTGTTATGCGTCCCATCGGCTGTGCCGCTATACGTGGGTTAATGAACGCCTTCAATAACAACGTGTTAAGATTCTCACGTTTGCACTCGCGAGAACGGGTTTACGGGTGAGTGAAGATACCGAACACGGCAATCTCCGAAACTAGAGCAACCGACGATGCGTCGCGCGGGATCTGTTTGAGTATATATAAGCGTTAAACGCAACGTATTATCATTTGTCGTATACACTGTAAAATTCCATGTAATTATGAGACCAAGTATTATAGTTTTAAATTAACACACGTATCAAAATGTGTCTTTCGTCTATATAAATATATTTTTATACGATAATTACGTGTGTAAATTAACATCTGTAGGGCTGTTCGGTCGAAGCCTAATGTAATTCCATAGACGTAAAATGATTTACCGCGCGTTGAATATGTTCTGTTGGATCCGTATAGTGGCGTTAGGTGCACTCGAGTAGTGGCAGAGTGGTCGTCGTTACATGGACACGAAGAGTAGAGTGACTGTTTCCGCAAGCGTTAAGAGAATTTCAAGTTTTATAAATGTATTTAGCGCCTTTCGCGAGCTAGCCTTCTATCCTCGTCTGGCTGTACCCTATCATAAAAATCCTACACATCTATAATAGTTAATCTCTAATAATCTATAATAGTTAATCTATAATAGGTAATCTATAATAGTTAATCTTATAATAGTTAGTCTCAAAATTATCCACTATAATAGGTGTAATTTTACATAAATTTTTTACAGTGTACTTGGGCGGTGCACGTGGTCACGATACACTTCTGAATACAACTCACCGAGCTCTGTGTAGCTGACACCCCAATGCAAATTTTTGAAAAACGAAAATAAAATTTATTTGTTCATCGTTATTCCACGTTAGTCAAACCAAAAATTTTGTTCACCTCTATAAACAAAGTTATAAAAAAAAAGAAATTTTTGCATCAGCACTCCCATGACAAAATATCTTTAATTTCTTAGCAGCATACGTTTATCCACGATTTGTCCATGTTTGTCCATCAACTATTTTATCGATTCTCTAAAAAAAAGTTCTAACCGAAATAAAAAATTGAAAGCACGTGAAGTTGACACCCAAATACGATTTTTTATAAAAATCAGACGACATTCGTTTATCTACTTCGTGGTTTTCTCCAAGCATCGTTTTCGTTCGTTCACCCCACAGAATAGAATAATTCTCAAAAAGAAGATTAAAAAATCGATAATGTTTTCCTACTGTCGACCGCCTTTATTTTAGGCATTTGGACGACTAGAATCGATTGTACACTCGTTAATTTTGTTTACCTATCCTCCTAATTCGAGTTAAAACTAATAAAATTAGAACAATGTGTAACGTCCAATTTTCATTTTTAAGAAGCTAAGATTTAATGTTGATCTGCCGTCAGCATTAGCTTTATCCGATAGGCACCGCGAGGAGGCTGCATGATTGGATTTTGCCCATCATATGGCCCTGAAAGCGAAAATGATGCTTGGGCAAATAAAAACCACAAGTGGACAAACGATTTTACTCAGAACGATTTTAGTCGAAATGTGCAAAATAAAGGTCGTCGACCGCAGAAGAACATTATTGATTTTTTATCTTTCTTTTTGAGAATTACTCTATTCCGTAGGGTAGATAAACGAAAACAATGCTTGAACGAAAGCCACGAGTGAACAAACGAATGTCGTCTGACTTTTATAAAAAATCGTATTTTGGGGTATCAACTTCACGTGCTTTCAATTTTTCAAATCGTGAACAAATGTATGCTGCTAAGAAATTAAAGATATTTTGTCATGGGTGCTGGTGCAAAAATTTTTATTATAACTTTGTTTATAGAGGTGGACAAACGACATTTTCGACTAACGTGGACTAACGATGGACAAACGAATTTTATTTTCTTTTTTTAAAAATTCACATTTAAGGGTGCCAGCTAACTCGTGGATATCGACGAAAGTTACGTGCACCAAATTTTTTCACTCCTCCCATTCTGTGAACGCGACTATACATTATTACATGTCGCATGTTAACTCTTTAAGACCCAGACATCAATCCCGTTTGTATAAAATTGTTTTTGCCATAAAATGATTTTAAAATAAACTCCTGATGAGAAGAATGATCCGTATAAAATTAACTCTCGAGAAGATTTTCTGAATAAACATAATTATGTATATTCATGTTTGCACGTATGCCTCAGCTAAGGAATTTAATAAATCTTATAATCATAATAATAAACATACAAGCATAATCCTTGTATTTTAAAGTGACATTGATAAAAATTGAGAATATAAAATTTGTTTACTTTTATTTAGTGAAAAATTTTACACAATTACGAGCATTAACGACTTTGTCCTGCACATGATCGGCATACTCATTTTTTTAGTCAATTCATGAAAATCACTGTCCCACAAGTTGGAACAAAGAATATAATTCTATCTGGTAGAGATATATTATGATCGATACTATTATATCGATAGAATCATTACTCTGCCAACATAAAAAATTTATATTAGACTCAAAGTGAATTTAACAATGTATATTGAGCTGTAAGAAATTAAGAAGCTTCTAGTGCTACTCTGTAGTCAACCAATATTTTATTGATAAAATAGTACAAAATGACTAAAAAATAATTTTACAATAATATTAGTAAAATAAAATTCGTAAATGTCAATAATATGTAATCATTTTTTTATACTGAAAGCTAAAAAACATTTTAAAAGTGATCAAATAAAAGTCGTAAAAAACTTATTTTCTGTCAATACCAATTATAAAAAAAAAAAAAAAAAAAAAAAAAAAAAAATTTTTTTTACTGCATTTGAATTTTGAAAACGCATAAATATTATGTTAAAATTATTAATAAATATAGAAATAAATATAAAAATTATATTGAGGTCATGTTAAATCTGGCATTAATTTTTTATGTGATGTTTCATGTTTCTACTTATATATTGTCGGTTTCGCGAATTTCCTAATCGAAAAATCTAAGTTCTTTTTCAACGTGACGATAAATTTATATGACACTTCATAGAAATATTCTTAATGTTCACTTTATTGTTTTTAAACTTCCATCTCTTAAATATTTTAAATTGGAAAACAGTTTTGGTATTGTAGAGGTTCTACATATATTTACATAATACAAATTTACAAATTAAATATATAAATATATACATTACAAATTAAATATATAAAAAACGATACGGTATAGATTACTGAAAAAGTGGCCACTTTTGTGTGGCCACAAAATGCTCTCCAATTTCTTCCACTTCCCAATTCATTTTATTATAAAACTAAAGATAATTACGATTACAAATATATATGTAAGTTTCAAAGTATTTATCTCTCTTATCGTTTACAATTATCGTTCCCAAGGAAATTCTAAAAGTTTCAAGTCCAACAGATGGCACCGCTAAAAAGAATTAAATAATGTAACTTATTATGTAAATAAAATATCTTTATTCACAAAGTATTATTTGCATAAAAAGTACCGCTTTAGTGACATGGCAGTGGCCGTATCCAAAGTACCAGAAGATGCACATAACATAAAATGACAAAACAAATACATCTTGAAACTTATATACTTGTAATATACTCGTGATTGTCTATGGTTTTATAACAAAATTAACTGGGGAATCGAATACAAAGAAATTAGGGATTTGCCTATAGTTATTTGACAGCACACTTCCTGTTATGTATATTGTTAGTTCAATTAACTTTTATAGTATGTACATAATGTAAGTTTATCTTATATTTAGTAAAACGCTAGAATCTTCTTAAAAATATGACATGAAATGTAGTCAAATGTGTAATAACAATTTTTTTCACATATCTTTCCGAAACGTGTAAATGACGGATTTAACAGATTAGAGTCAAATTGTGATGTTTACCCACATATTTGCTGTTGAGCAATTCCATTAAACCGATATAGTGGCATCGCGCGACATGATTAAGAAGGTTAATTTACTCAATGTATTTATGTAATAACACGCGTGCCACCAGCGTATAATTACAATAACAATTATGATAATCGAGGTAATTACGGTAATAGCACGAGACTACATCCATTGTATATAACGTAATCTCGTTGTAATATCTGCATGCGGAGAAGGAAAATAATTTTTTCATCCTTTATCCTCCGCGAATTTTCTTGGAAGTTTTTATTGCGCGACAACGTTGATGGAGGTGCACCATGATAAACATTAGGAAGATCACGGCTACACTAAATCCAACAACAATTACCGGCTTTGTCGCGTGGTCGCTGGAAAAGTCCTCGTTATCCGACCGAGCGGACTAATATTTCAAAAGCGTTTTTCGCCTCGGAGTAACCCGTGATATTCCGAAAAAGCGCGACAATGTATCGTTTATTCAAAGAGTTATTAAACTTCGGTGAATAACATGGTCGAGCAGATACGAGGTAACTCGCGTAACGCTGTCGTAAAGACGTTTGATTAATTTAGCAAACGGCTTTGCCTTAGTGCGAATTTCACGACGAGGATTGCTCATTTATCGAAACTTGCGCGTTTTCAATGCTGAATGCATCAGTAATTAACTGTTAAATCAAGCTTTTGATGAAGTAAAATCCAGTTTAGTTCAAGTGAAAAGTAAGATTCCGTTACCAGCAGGCACGAAACTCTGATTAAGATCGGATTTTCGTTATTGCATCCCGTTATTACATTTATTTTCTAAACCTGTCAAAGGAAACGCGCACCTCCACAATATCGATTCTTTTTTAAAGGCCGCGCTGTGCACGGAGCGTGACGCGAAGGGGGGAGGGGGGAGGGAGACACGAATAGGAATATGAAATATTTTCAGCTTTGGTGCAAAACACTTCTATCGCTGTAAATATTCTGACGCAATAGGTAAATACCGCGAGATCGAGTCGCAGATATAAGAAAAGCGCTGCAACGTCGAGTATCTTTTTAGATTTCACATTGCTTCACGGCGAAACTGCGAACGCGACGAGAAATACGGCAGTGTTCGTGTTAACTTCCGGCGCGATGTTTTTCCTATGTCGCGCGACGAATCGTCGCACCCTTATTTGAGAAACGTCAGCCGGAGAATTCGAAGTACCTCGCGCTTCTCTAGCAAGGGTAGAATTATTATTCGAAGCACGATGAGGTCTCATAAGTCTTACATTACGCGCGCACAACGAGGATTGTAAATCGCGCTGACAAGGCATAATGATTTCGACGTGATCGTATTAAAAATTCATAGTCATCCCGCCATATCGTCTCGTCCATTACCAACGATCAATGCGCATTTAGAAAGCTTCGGCTCAATCGGCTCGGTCTTCTTCTTCCCGGCCCGACGACAACTAGCGTCTCACGCGAGCAAAAAGACAAAAGAAAGGAAAAGAGGCGAACGGGCATAAGGAGCGCGGCAACGAAAAAGCAGCAGCCATAGATTTCCTCTTTCACGTTCGAGACGTATCCGGGGGAAGTAACGAGGGAAAACATAGGGAGATATTGGCTGGCGTACCGACAGCGCACCGCGGATTTGAAAACCCGAGACTTCCGCCCAGCTGTCGGTTCTTTGCGCCGACAAATGCGCGATACCTTTTCATCTGTCGACAAAGGTAAATAGAGCTGTAACAGGACGGCGGCGGCGACTCGGAGGCGAGTTGTGCGCGGGAATAAATATGACCAAGTTAAAATAAGCGCACCGGCTAAAACATCTTATCGTCGTGATTGACGACTGCGGCGGCAGCCACGTTTCGCCCACGTCGCTCGATAAGTCCTCGAAGCAACGTCACTAATGATCCGAATGTATAAAGAGCGTTATGCACGAAATAAAACATCCCTTATGCAGAGAGGAAAAAACAGTCCCTGTGAACCCCGGACCCATTATCAGTCACGTAGATCTCCATTGCGTGCTACTCCTATATCGTACAACCCGAGTCAACGGTGCCACACTCGGAGCGGACTTCAAATCAGATTACAGTGTGCACTTTCCCGCCAACAGAAGTGAAAACACGCAGGTATATACGACGTAATACGTATAGGAAGGGAATGGAACAAGGGGAAGGAGAGGCACCTCATGAGGAAGAAGAAGAGGGGAGAATCAAACAAGCTGCGTCGAAGCGACCAACGTTTTGCGCCTCTTGAATCGCGAGAGCTCGCGACAGAACTTCACAAAATTGCGCGAGCAAACACCCGTACACGCCAAGTAATTAATTTCTTGCGAAACAAAACTGATTTCACGACAAAAATGCCGAGTAAAATACCATCGCCATCGTCCCCGTATCTGTACGTTCGATGCGTTGCTTTCATCTGAATCTATTATACCGTGATGCATAATAAGCCTTAGAAACTTAATCAGGGTAAGTGCCCTTTATGGAATGTGTATAATGTAGCGCTGCCTGTCAACGTGACAACGCAGTTATTTATGGTGCAAAAGCCTTCTCTCCGACCGTCATTACGGCCCAGTCAAATATATTTCCGATATACACACGGAAAAATACATATTGCATTCAAGCAAATGTTACTTGTCTCGAATATTTAATATATTTTTACATTCGCAGGTCAATCACAACTTCATCATAAGCATCCAACTTATTCAAGATGCATTCTGACAGCTAGTAAATTCAGCATTTCAATTAAGAATATTAAATGAAAACAAAAATTATTTTGTTTCGACACAGTCGAATGTATCCCCGACGTATACACACAGAAATACATACTGCATTCAAATATCACTTGTATTTCATAAATTTATATATCTGCAAATCTGTCACATAACTCCCTCTCTCTTTATCATAAGCCTTCAGTTTATTCAAAATGCATTATAAATCCTAATTAGTTAAATTAAAGTTTAGTATTACAACCAAGAATATTAAATTAAAACAAAAATTCGATATATTTACTACATATTCTCTAAAATCAATGTATTTTTCACTGGAATGCTATATCTATAATCAGTGTTTTTTTTTTTTGTAACATGACACTGTAATCAGTAAAATCTCGCTAAAAAGGCCAATTAATAATAGCAAATGTTCTTATTATTGATGAAATTTGCAAATACAGTGTCATCTCACGAGAAATATATATATATGGAAGCTCTTATTTCTATCGCCAAAAGCACAGAAGATTGAATTTCATACAGCGCTAAAAAAATTTTTAGTTTTACTAACATGAAATATGGTTATAATAAACGAAACAATGCGTTTTTATCGAAGAAATTTTTGGTTCTTAAAACCAAAATTGAATCGTACGGATCAGAAATTTTTATGTTCTTCAAAACATGTTGGTACATTATTCATTAAAGCCAAATGTCACATTAATACAATCAAATTTTTTGTCCATACGCATAACGATTTATGTACTGTAAATTTTGCAGTAAAATCTTACTTTTATTGATCAAAATTAGCGGAATATAAAACGGAGAATTCAAGTGGGTGTGTTTCCACTAGAAATCAATGAATCACTGAATCAATGAATCAATGAATCACATCAATAATCAGTGATTATCGGTGAAATACTCTGTTTACTGATACAATCAGAAATATTTTTACTGATATACTTTAAGAAAGCAGAATAAGCAAACTTTTACTTCCATAAAGTTTCATAATATTCTAGTAAAAACAATAAATTCTTCTTTCATGTACATGATAATGAGCTTCTCTAAACTTTGTGATAAATATATATTAAGATTATTATTAAGAAAATATACTTTTGTTGAAGATTATTTCAGTTTTACACTTAAAATTACTTTTACTTTACTTAAAAAGCGGAAACTAAACTGAGTAATCGCTTTTTTAGCAATAAAATGATCTTTCTTCGTGAATACATATCCACAATTTTTCCATATTAAATGTCAGATATTTTTCTTTTTCAACAGTATTTCTCTAATTTTATATTGTATATTAAATGAAATCATTTTATGATTTCATTTAATATACAACTAACGCTAATGATATGTTTAAGAATAAAATTCATGTCCCTTACATTCGTTTTAATATAACATTAATCCGTTGTTACTTATAAACAATTACAGGAACAATTTACATGATATGCTGATCCTAAACTCGCGCTAGTTCCTGCTCTGGACATTACGTGCCTAACCGACGCTATTCTTTGGAAGATAAAATGTTCTTCTGGCCAACACAGCACTTTTAAAAACGCCGCTTTTTAAATCGCGTTGAACTGTGCTAAACTTGCGCTGACTCGTACTGTAAATAGTCTCGACGAACCTCGTGGAACTTCTCGGAAAAAACAATACGATAAAACGACTTTACTTTCAAGTATTGCTATTCGATTTAACAGATTAACGTATTTCACGTCGTTTTGCGGAGCATAATTTGATATTGTCGATCTCTTCCACGTCAATTTATTGCATATTTTGTCCAATTTGTGGATATATGCAATTTTCCATTTTGCCCGTAACATCCGTCCTAAATTTGTTCGTTTAAAATAGCTTGTTTTCATGCGAATGAATCAACGCTTTTTCTTGAATATTGCACTTTCAAGGGAGAATATTCGTTAACGTAGTTTAAATTAATTATCCTTCAAGCATAATCGCCTCCACAATTTTCCGGCAACTCAGAATTTGTTATGCTATCAATTTTACCTGGGTTATGCTTGTTATGGAGGACGGGGAAGCGTTAGGAAGTTTCGGTATACTAAATTCAAGCACGCGAGTAAAGATTAGCGGTTATTACCTGTATGGAGTGTTATTTAACCAATGCGGTAATCCTCTGTTTAAATAATACCCGTTAGTATCTTAGCCGGAAACTTTTCAGACTCCTCAGACTTCAGGTTGATATTAATCGGAATAATCCGCGCACGAATGTATCATAGAACTCGCTTGCAACTTCCACTAAGGATATCATTTCTTCGCCACACGGTTGCACGCCGTCGCGTGTCAATGATTCTACTTAATGGCGGACAATTGTGAGCCCAGAGTTATCCGCGCATCTTTTGTCGGGCCTTCCGGATAACTCTCTAATCCGTGCGCGTCATAGATCCGCCGAGGGAGATCAGGCGTGCGCGTGCGCCAACCCGGCCGATCTAAGTATGGCGCTGGAGGAAAGAACGGCGGTTTCCGGAATTCCGCGAAAACGTTACGTTCATCCGACAATTCTACTTCTGTACGCGGCAATTTCCAGGGTGATGAACGTTCCACCGGCCACGAGGTAACGAGCGTCGTCATCGTCGTCAGTGGTGGTGTCGCGGCAGCACGCGGCTTAACGCGACAAACGGAAAGTGCTGCTTCCGATCTGACGGGCGATAATGTCACGACGAGCAACAAGAATCAGCTGACATGGAGAAACATTTTATCAACGTATAATCGATGCACGCAGACGAGTCGTCGTTAAAGTCGCGCGTGAGTTATTCGATCTCATGAATGAATTTCAAAATGTGAGTCATGCGTCCCTCCCGGAAGTTCGGTACTATTTTAGCGTATATTACAAGCCGACGCGAGATAAAGTATGACTAATGACCGCAGTCGGGATTTGCGTACGAGCATCGAAAGCTTGTGATGTCATCGCAAACATGGGAAGCGTATGTCGAGGTAAGCGTAAAAATGTATGATCGCAAAAAGAAATCTTGGCGCAATTGAATAGGAACTAACTGAAAATTAGGAAGGATATCTCTGTTATGAAGATTATTTCTGTTGGCACAACCGAAAATATTCGTGTGAATATTCAGCGATATTAGAACTCGGTTGAGGCAACTGAGAACAATTGACGATACAGAAGCCTCATAAAGGAATTTTCTGTTCCTACAGCCGAGTTTTCGTCTGATCCCTGAGCAACCGAAAATTCGGTTACACTAATAGAATTGCTTTTTCCGTGCGTAATCTACGTGAAATTATAAGTCGGAGAAATTAACTTAAGTTATAATAACTTTAAGTACTTTTGCAATAAATATCACTGCAAAGTTTAAATTCTGACACTTATTCCGACCGGTTATTTGCAGAAATGATATCACGGTTCATATGCAAGTGACGATGTGATTTCTTTGGAAATGTCATATAATTTTGTAATAGTAGTAAAAACCTATTTACTATTTAAAAGCAGAATGTTTTGAAAATTACATCTATTTTAATATATAACCTGCGCTGTAAGTTAAAGTCCATATCATCCATAAAACGCGTACGGAATAAAAAATAACTGTTTATATATTTCTGATTTCATTATATCAAAAAATATATGTAGGAGCAAATATTGTGTGTACAGACAGAAGAATAATATCTTAATATAGAAGTCGAGACGTAGAACATACGAATCAGAATTCAGGATACATCGAATTGTTTTTTAAGATATTAGTATATGATTATTTTGCTTGAAATAGTATATGATTATTTTGCTTAAAATTTGATTTGATGTTATATTGTATTTAAAAAACTCGCCTTTTTGTCCTGATGAAATTCGAGCACCCAAAACCTCCGGATAGTGAATCATCTACGCGCTACGTCATTTCACCAGTTGATAAATCCGTAATATATTGTCTATCTATATTGTAATCTGCGTAGAATACTACACGGAAAAAAAGATTTGGTTAATTCAACCAAATCTTTCTTTTCCATGTAGAATATGTGATTATAATAATAAAATTATTATAATGATTATTATAATATTATTAGTGATTATAATAATAATTAGAAGTTCTGCTTAGTTCAACTAAATCTTGTTCAATCAAACATGTCACGTTAATTTAACAGTGGTTATTTTTTTCTGTGTAGTAGATGTGTGCATGTATACTCATGATCGAAACGGTTGTCTAGTTCTTTTTTGTAAATTTAAGAATCTATTCTTCTCTCTCTTGTCCAATGATAGAGCTCTCTCTTATTAGAAAATAAATTCTTCTATTTAATCTTTCCGATCACAAGTGTATACCATTCTCACTTGTGTGCATTACCTTCTCTCTATTTGCGATTTGTGTATTCTAAGGATAAAAGTTACACGTTTCGAATCTAGCATGACAGCACCTGGCTCATATGCACTGTTATCGGATAACAATATGTCGGCGAAACAAATTTCAAATATAAGTGGAACGTACTTTCCAATATGTAATTCTTAATCCAAGAATAGATAGGTTTCAAATTATATGTTTTGTTATATAAAACGATTTTAGAAACAAAAATACTATCTTAAAGATAAAATATACTCTGTACAAACTTACTTATTATTGATGCAAGTGAACATTTATAATTGAAAAGAGCATTTCATACTCAAATGAAGGCAAACAGCGTTCAAAAATAAAAATATACTTGATTCAGGGATTTATTTTGTGTGTGTGTGTTTATTTGAAAAAAATTCATTACCATACTCAAAGGAAAAACATATTTGCTTTTCAAGAATATTATAAAATTTTATCGAAGTAAAAGTTAGTGCGATATCTCTATGTATAATTCATATCTCTATATAATAAGTAAGAGCCAAATTTTTTTATTTGATATTCTTGATTGAAATGCTAAACTTACTTATGTACAATATACATTGAAAACAAAATTCAACTGCTAAAAAAAACAATTATTCAATTTACTGTTTTTCTTTTAAGTAATAATTGTCTTCTATAATGAATATTTTTTTAATAGTCTTAAAATATGCAAGTCACGAATTCCAGGAAAACTCATTACCATGTACTCAAAAGAAAAAGTTATTCTCTTTACAAGAATATTGTAAAACTTTATCGAGTAAAAAATTAATTCGACTCTATGTACTAAATAAATTGAATTTTTGTTTTAATTTATATTCTTGATTAAAATGTTATACTTAGGATTCAAAATACAGTTTGAATAAGCTGTATGCTTATAATGAACTTGTAATAGATTTGCGGACATATAAGTCTATGAAATACTTGAAACAAGTATAATATTTATTTGAATATGTTTCTCAGTATGCATGTAGTATTACGAATTTTTTACGTATTTACTGCAAAATAAAATAACTTTTCAAGTGAGTTTTACGTGCGTACGTGAAGTTTGATACAAACTTGAATCTCTATAACATAAACTTGAGCTCCCGTCCCAAGACTTCTCACCTCGAAGAACAAGTTGCTATTCTATTTCAGAGTATCTATTTCCGACATTTCCTTTCGCAAAACACATATTTACAAAATTATGTAATAGGCGGTATCATTGGAAGGTCCGCCGCAATGATACGTACGTTTACACGACACGCGATTTTCGCACGATTCTCGAGGTAGAGCGGCGAAAACGCGTCACTTGCGTGATTCATACGCGGCGTGAATAACTTTTATCAGAGACGTGTCTCGTGACGCGTCAAAAATTCGTCGCGACGGCCGAGAGAGAAGGAATGCGAGCGAGGGCTTAAGAGTTTTAGCGACGTAGTTGATTTATAGCCGAAAAGCGGACTGGAACGCATGAATGAGTGACTATACGTGACTGGATCGTACGTGGCTGGATTGATCGAAACTCGCTCTATTTTGTTTCAAGTGGTTATACAAACGATGTAACGTTGTAACAGAATAACAATAACATGCAGCCGTATTCACAGTCGGCACACTATTAAATGCTATTTCTATAGATATGAGAGATATAAAAAGAAAATTAAATATCGCAGGGCATATTTATATTCGATTTTTGTACTTTGACGTCTTCAGTTACATTATGGAGGCATGAAAACGAGAAATATATCAGTAATATTTAAATTCGAAAAAATATGATATGAAAATAGAATAACGTATAGAATAGGTAACATGAACATCATTCCTGTTAATGTAGCGTAGCTTTATATTTCCATATCAGTGGGAAATCGATAAACAAAAAAGCCGCATACTTCCGCACACCGGGACACGACCGGTGCCGTACAAAAGTATTAAACTGCAATTTCAAATTTTCAAGCACCAAAATGGCATACGTCCGTCGGAACGCTGAAGCGGAAACGAGCATAACGGGTCCGCCGCTCGGTGTATATCGAGAAATAAACTATCGTTTCGGCATGCAAGATGAAGATAAAAAAAATTGATTTTACTGAGCGAGGGAATTTGCTACATAATAATTTCTTCCGAGGCAATCGTTCGTAATTAATATTGCGTTTCAGTTTGTAATTTTTACATTGTAATTTTTAATTCTGACGAAAAATATCAAAGGTGTATCGTTTGTTATTGCGCATTATTTGTAAGAATTGTAATCTGCCACGCGAGTCATTCCAAAGTTTATCTGCTCGTTTTAGGTCAATGGCTCACTCGCTTTGGACATTATTTTTGTCGTGTTTGACGAACGGCAGCGCTACATCCCGGAGAGAAATTGACTTTTCTCCGTGCATTCAGAGATTCTCTAAACTGCAAGATGAGATCTTATAATTAAATGCTCTACGAAATTGTCGACTCTTGCTCGCTACCCAGCGGCTCGATTGTCGTTTTAATAGAACGCTTCGGTTGTCTCGACTTTCAATGAAGGGGAGGAAGGGCTTGTACAAATAACTGCGTTTATAATATTGCAAAGCGGATCCCCGTCTCTCTGAAAGACAAAGTTCCTCGAACTTGATAATAACGCACACTCGGAATTGACAACGCGCGCCAATTATACTGGCAAACTGGTTCGCAGCTCTTGTAATTTGGAGGAACGACAGTAATGACGTTTATATTTGCGAAACATGCGGCAAACTTTTTGCGAATTATTCGTGTGAAGAAGATTCTGCGAATTAATAATATCCGAATATTAATAACAAAAACCGCAACAGACTGCTGGGAAACAATGAGAAAAAGTAAGCTTCTCAGATAAAAGTTTATTTGTTTTGAAAGAAATGCGAAACACACGATAAAATAACGGAGTAAGAAATCCAAACAAATCTCTGTCAGATCTATCGTTGGAAGAGTTTGATATCTTATTTCATACTAGCTGCGATTGATTGATTGCTTCTACAACAGAATTGATACCTGACATCAAAACTGTTGCTCCGGAAAACAGTGACTTGCGGAAGATTGATACATAGCAAGATAAACATGGGAAACGTGTTTCGCCAGATTCCTTTTCGCGAGGAATATTTTTATATTACTGATTCCACAACTCCCTATTTTGAATCACGACTCTTGTTCTCCCCCAATATCTTTCAACATATATTATTCTTTGCAATGTCGTTTCCGACACGAAATTTTGGCCCTATGTTAAGCCTTGAATTTGCAGAGTTAAGTGAGCAAAGTTTAATTCTAAAGATTCTAATTTACTCCTACTTTGACTTTGATGATGTCCGAAATTTCTCTTTTCACTTTCTTTACGTCGAAATAGGTGTTGAGTGGAGTGAAGCAAGATTAAAATTTCGGATAGGTTAAATAGAATCAAAAGATGTAGGTTTCAGAGTATCATTTAGATGTTCGATGGAATAATAAGGCTAAAAGTAAGATCAAAATTTTGATTCGGGTTTCCTCTCACACTTCAGTATTCTATGAGGTATGATTTTCGAACCGTCTGAAACAATCATGCGCGCAAATCTGACATTGCTGAGCCGAATTATAACAGCGCAATTAAATATAAGATTATTCAGCAACTTATCAATGATAAGTGTATGCGATATATGCTTGAAAATATCGTATCTCACACACACATACTCAAGCGATCAATTATATTATAATATTCAAACTTTACATCATCACACGAACAAACAAACAAACAAACACATATACAGGTGACCTGTTTTAATGGAAACAGTTACATATCTGCTTAACTTGACGTCGTACATATTTCTGATAAAAGTTTTGAGATTCCAAGGAAGACGTATGATAGTACTATTGCCTTGACCTTGTGGTAATCGCACTAATGTTTTTTTAAGGTCAGTTTAAGTTTTTTAAACGAAATCATGTAATTTTTAACACAAATTGATTCCCAAAATTATACTGCGTATAAAAATGTTGAGATGAAATCAAAGTAAATATCTTTAAATATTTTACATTTTATTCTAATGTTTTTCCAAACAACATATGAAATATCTCGTAAAATACTTTTTGACAATCTCACCTTAATATTTTTATATGCAGAATGAAGACAGAAATCGATCGTTGACATTATTCTTTGTATATTGATGTGTTAATAAATCTGAAAAATGCAACGTAATTTTATCTAAGATTTCTCTGTTTTTTTCTTTTTACAATTCAATTAATTTCGCAATTCAATTTTATTCGTCATTCTACCTACATATCATCCATCAGTCATTCCAAGATTCTTGTTTCTTTACAATGCGATCACTTTGTGCCTTGTTCTTGCATTGTTATATTATGACATTATTATATAGCCATTTATTCTTTTCTTGTAGCTTAAGGGGTTTAACCTCAGAGCGTAAATAAACTATCTATCTATCTATTAATATATCTACATAGCCTCTTTTACTACGAAATATATCTCTTATCTAAAACAAAACTATCCCTCGATAAATCTATTTTTATCTTCGCTGAATATAATTATTCACTGGCGAACTCGTTTACTACTAGTGTCAAGCGCGTGATTAATATAATCGATGTTGTTTAAATAAAATTTAGATATCTGCCGATACCCAAGGTACGGTGCAAAGTTTATAGATATTCAACGACTATTGTTATTCATACGTAGATAACCAACACTGATATACAGTCGCGTATATCGCGCATAAATGTCCGTATTTTCACCACACATATAACATTAAATATCTCTAACGTGGTCCCATTGTTAGCATAAATCGATATTCTCACCGTAAATATTACCATTCAATTCTAATATTTTATTGAAAATTTAAAATCACATCACGGCGCGTCAAATATCTGCATTGCAGCGCGTCCCATAATCTTCTCATACATCATTCGAAACAGACGAATTTGAAAATTTGTGATCGTTACATTTAGTATTGAATGCGACATGAGAATACGAAGCGAATGTACGAGAACAACGAGTGTACACGACCATCGGTACACACCATCGTCCAGCACGGTCGAACGAAGCTGAAACGAAGCTCGACCCTGGAAGAGTCGAAGACAACGAGACCTCGGGAGATCGTGCACGAGGTTCGCCGTTCCGGACGAGATTCCATTCCGGGCGAGACCACGTTACCCGAACGGATGAAATACGATAAAGTCGCCTCGTGTGCCATGGACAAAAGTAAGGTAAGCCTCTCTTGCTGTGTGAATCCGAGGAGGAGAGCGTGTTCACACGCACACCTTCCCAATAACGCGTGCACACGTATACTTGTGGTAGGACAGCATGACGCGGCATCAAGAAGAGGAATGGGCGAACTAAGCGAGACGAAAAAGAAGATCAACACTCACCTCCGTACAAGGTTAGCGTCGTCCGGCTGTCCTCAGGTATCCGTTAATCAAGGCAGCAGCAATCGCGGCTCCGAGTCTTACTTCTCTTCGCTTACACCTTCGCTTTCCTTCTCCCTCTCTCTCTCACTCTCTCTCTATGTATCTATCTCTCTCTATCTCTCGCTCCCTCTCGAATCTCCTCTTCGTTCCGGCGCCACCACAAAGGACGCCGCACGCACAGCTGAGACACACCGCGATATATTCTCGAACTCCGCTTCAAAAACCAGCACTTCCGAACTTATTCGAACGCGTCCCGACCCGCGTCTTTCGAACGTGACTAACTTCACGTCATTCCGCGTAACCGACACACACACACAAACACACACACATACACACGCGCACAGTAAAATTGGTCACACGAGCTACGCACGCGAGTATAATCGGCTGACAATACGAAGTGATACTCGAACGGGATATATCCGATGTGATGACGGAGTACGACGCGCTCCACAGGTATACAAGTGATCCTTCCCAGAACGTTGTCACGCGATGGCGTTCTTCGAACAATGACTTGTGCCGAAAGGCGACTCGCCTCGACAGACGACGTGCTGCTGCTCGTAGAGACAGCGTACTCCGAGAAATGGCCCAGCTTCGGCAAACAACGTGCTCCGAACGACGTAGTAACGCTCGTACGATCGTATTTAACAGTCGACGATGGAGACGAATCGACGCGGCCGTACGCGCCAACGACACGACTTCCGCGCGCTGCTAACTACGGCAGACTGAACGTTAGACGCGACTGAGGCGCGCGCGCTCGCGACCGGTGCGCTCCTGGTGGACGATATCCGAGGCGACGCACCTTTGACCGGTCTTTGCGCTCCGATTCGTATCGGGAACTGGAGTACGCGATGGATATCATGGGTTTGACGATCCGGCAAGATTGAAGAGGCGACGTGAGTACCCGCAGCTTTCCTAATATTGAATGTACTACTGCGCGCGGATTTTCGAACGATAAAAGAATTGGATCATTACCTATTGACAGAAATGCTATTTACACTATTTTAGGTTAGTCGAAACATTTTAACATTTTTCTTCTACTTATGCTATAATAGAACAAAGCAAATGAATGGACTATTTAACTCTTTAACTATTTAACTATTTAACAATTTAGGAAGCTGTTGTAGTGATACGGTAGCAATCTTGTGAAATACAACTACATTTCTTATTATTATTATCATTATTATTATTATTATCCATCTTCTCAATGCAAATTTGTAAAAACTTTTTTTTAAAGAAATATAAAACTACGTGACAATACGAATGTTTCGTATTTTTCCAATAATATATTTTGAAATGCGCACAAATAATACCCTTATAGAAATATCATACTAAAAATCATTGATAATTACTTATTATCCAGTATTTTTAATACTGAAAATAAGTAATTATCAATGATTCTTAGTATGATATTTCTAAAAGGGTAATAGACATTTTATTTTATATTTTGACTTTTTTATTTTTATTATATACAAACTATCTAATAATTTGGTGATCTAATTTAAATGCACACAAGTGTTGTTAATTTTACCGTCATACACGCTGCATATTTTTGCATAATTTCACTAAAAATAAATAAAATGGTGTTCTTTCATGATTCATAATATAAAAAAGTTTCTATATGATTAAATAATAAAAAAAAATAATATGATAAAATGATCTTCGTACAATCTGGGAAACCACTATAGTGACGCAGCGTGGATGTCATATTATTAACTACCCTTATAGAAATATCATACTAAGAATCATTGATAATTACTTATTATCCAGTATTTTTAATACTGAAAATAAGTAATTATCAATGATTCTTAGTATGATATTTCTATAAGGGTAGTCTATTCTTTGACGTATATATAAAGATTCTAATTCGACTGTAAAAATCGTTCGGGCTATAAAGATTTTAGAGATTCAAGTTTTACTCTCTAGCTTCTCAATCAGTATTCTATTAATAAAATCGTTTAAAAAATAAACTAGAAAAATAATAATAGTAAGATAAAATTAATAACATTAAAATTAATAATATCAATGACAACGTTAGAATAAAATAAAATTTACAAATAATGTCATAATGTGTCATAATTCTTTTTATTTTAATAATTATGAAATACTAATGACAACACTAATGATAAATAAAAATGACAAAATAAAAGTTGTAGGTAACTTTTACAGTTGAATTAGAATCTTTACATATACGTCAAAAAATAGACTAGTTAAAAATATGACATCCACGCTGCGTCACTATAGTGGTTTCCTAGATTGTACGAAGATCATTTTATCATATTAATTTTTTTTATTATTTAATTATATAGAAATCTTTTTATATTATGAATCATGAAAGAACATTTTATTTATTTGATATCAATACCAATTTTAAGAAAAAAAATATAAATATGAAATATACTCTTTATTATATTTAATAAATGGTCAGTTTTGTTTAATTTGCGCTCCTACACTGAGAGAAAATATGATATTTGGATGATATCTGTATGATATTTGGAACTATAATGACATAGTAAAAAGATGATAGTTAGGAATATCATTTTTATAGTAAATGTCATCATAATATTTGTAATATTTTTAATATAAGCATAGTATAATTGATCCATGTAAAACTTTTACCAAGAATTATAATTATTTGAAATAAAAAGTATAGTAAGGTAGCAAATATTGAATGGTAAGAGAAATTAACTATTTTATATAGTTAATACAATTGGAACATTTGGCAAATATAGGTACATGTAATTATATTCCCAAAAGGTGCTTTACTACCCTTACAGAAATATCATACTAAGAATCATTGATTAATTACTTATTTTCAGTATTAAAAGTACAGTATTTAGTAATATTCTGTGATTCAAATACAGCTTTTAGTACTCAAGTATTTCAATATTTAATGTTACAAATCCTACCTTATGATTGATTTCAATACTTAAATATTGATATGTAATACTTCGT
>NW_022639452.1:4808070-4808466 GCF_010583005.1 Odontomachus brunneus
ATTAGCAAATTATCCAATAAACAACAAGTAAAAATTATGTAACTATTATTTGATATTTGCTAGGTATGTTATAATATACTGTGAACCCTTATAGAAATATCATACTAAGAATCATTGATTAATTACTTATTTTCAGTATTAAAAGTACAGTATTTAGTAATATTCTGTGATTCAAATACAGCTTTTAGTACTCAAGTATTTCAATATTTAATGTTACAAATCCTACCTTATGATTGATTTCAATACTTAAATATTGATATGTAATATTTCGTCCAGTGATAAAATACTTACGCAGAACATTGTCAATATTTAAATACTAATATATAATAAGTGATGAAATTCTTTGCTAAGTGATGAAATACTTACGCAAAGTACTGTTAAGATTTAAAGTATTAA
>NW_022639452.1:4808476-4809348 GCF_010583005.1 Odontomachus brunneus
AAATATAGAAATATCTAAATATCTAGATATTTTATATAATATTTATTGTAAACAAAAAATTAATATTTTGTAAATATTTCCATAAATATTGCACATGAAAAAAATAAATATAATTAGTTATTAAATTAATAAAGAAATAAGAAAATCGAAATTTAAATTGGTAATGTACATTAGAAAAAAATTCTTTAAATGAAGGAAATATATTTTGTTACATATATTATTGTTTTAAATAATATTTTTTAAAAGTTTCTCTCAAAATTTAGTAATACGATTTGTTTAATATGGATTTTCTTGGATTTTTTAATTTTTTTTGTTGGATTAATCATTATAACATTTTGTTAAAAATGTAAAAGTAATTATCACTTGTTTACTACATTACATCAATATTCATCGCATATCGAATGTTGTATTGTTTTAATATCTATTAGCAAATTATTGTTTTAATATCTATTAGCAAATTATCCAATAAACAACAAGTAAAAATTATGTAACTATTATTTGATATTTGCTAGGTATGTTATAATATACTGTGAACCCTTATAGAAATATCATACTAAGAATCATTGATAATTACTTATTATCCAGTATTTTTAATACTGAAAATAAGTAATTATCAATGATTCTTAGTATGATATTTCTATAAGAGAAGGATACATTATATATGCATTAATCGTAAGAATATCGTTGGAATCGTCAAATATCATTGGGGATCGCCGCGTGCCGCTCGATCGTCAGGTTAAGCAACACTTTAACAGAGTCAGAGAACATGGATTGGTGAGTGGTGGTATATACCGCTTGGGATCGAAATTATCGCAGGAGGATTCATGAAAGTTTGGAATGTGTTGACAACCTTCGATATCTAGTAGTTTATG
>NW_022639452.1:4809380-4818337 GCF_010583005.1 Odontomachus brunneus
CCCTTATAGAAATATCATACTAAGAATCATTGATAATTACTTATTATCCAGTATTTTTAATACTGAAAATAAGTAATTATCAATGATTCTTAGTATGATATTTCTATAAGGGTGAGACATGAGGAAATTAGGAATATAAGTACATTTTTATAAACATTATGATTTTCTCATTTTTCACCTTCGCATAATAATTCTCAGTATTTGATTACTATCAATATTTAACAGTGATTTTATTATCAGTATTCACCAGATATTAAGTACTGGCCAAAAAATTACTGAATTACTGGTAATATTTAATCACTTATAATTTTTCAGTATTTCTTGGTATGATATTTCTATAAGGGTATACACATAGAGTAATAAAATGGTAACTATAAGTCTGTGTTCATTCTGCTATATCTTCATGTTTAGATGAACTATAAATATATGTTTGAGGCCAAAATAAACTATAAAATATA
The DNA here is from genome assembly GCF_010583005.1 of Odontomachus brunneus. Classification (NCBI taxonomy): domain Eukaryota; kingdom Metazoa; phylum Arthropoda; class Insecta; order Hymenoptera; family Formicidae; genus Odontomachus; species Odontomachus brunneus. Next base: position 4,809,839 of record NW_022639452.1, read on the forward strand.
ATGAGATTATAATTATTCCAATTATTTTTTTCTCTCAGCGTACGTCTTGTCCCACCGCGCCGAGGCAAGACATAGGAGCACAGCTCCTAAGTATAGGCAGTGGTGCGTTGTCTTCCAATCGCCACGCGCGACATCCGCGCGCTATATTATTGGGCTGCGCTGTGACTTGAACGGTCAATCCTCTACCATTCAGCTTTCCCTTGATCTTTCGTAATTAATTCGATAGCTCGGTTATTATTACGAATAATTATCACAAAACGGTATAGGACTTTTATATTTATTTTAATCTGCTCTACGTTCTCACGAGAGCTTCATAGATTATCCTGAGACACCCTATATATTAGCTTTGGTACGGTACGAGTCAAACACCCTCTATATGTATGTATGTATATATTTATATATGTACATACTATATAATTAAATAATAATAATAATAATAATAATGTTAAAATTAATAATAAATATAGAAATATAAATATAAAAGTGACATTTTATGAGGTTATATTTCAGATATTTAATTGATCATATATGTATGATGTTATATCATGTTTCTACTTATATATTACTAACTTTACGAATTTTCTCATCAAAAGTTCTAAATTTCTCCTTAATCTGGTGGTAAATTTATGATATTTCACATATGCTTGCAAGATTTTACAAATGTACAATTATGTATCTCGGAAACGATATGATAAAGATTACTGAAATTGAAGATTATTGAAATTTCGATTACCTATTGTTAATTCGATTAATTTTTGTATTATGTGTGCATGTTACAGTTTTATCTTTTATTTGGTCAAATGCTAGAATCTCTAAAAGTAATTTAGTAGAGTAAATCATTTCGCATTTATACTCGTGTAACAGTTTTTTTTTTTATTTTTCGACAGATTTGAAATTCATCATTCGACGAAAGTGTTGGAACAGTTTGTATGTCAAGAAACGAACTTGTCAATAAAGTAATATTAACGGATCCTTTAATTACATAGCAATAGTCAATAACGTCATGCAAAATCGATTAACTAAGATTTTTATTGATGATGTTCAATTGTTTACAAAGGAAATTGCGAATACTTCTACATGATAAAGCTCAAATATACGCAGCGAATAATTTATATCCACTAATTTTCATAAAGCCGATATGTTTATTGATTTATCGCGTATATTAATGCTGAAACTGAAAAAGCCCTCGCCTTTTGTCCTTTATACATATATCTATATTAAGTATGTTACCTATTATTATTTACAAACTTAGTAACATGCTGTCATAAAAACTTTAAGCCTACTCGCGCAGCCTTGTCTCACGTATAAACATTCCTTACCCAAAATAAAAGTATCTGTTCATAAATACTTTAATTTCTACTTTTAATTTCGTGAAATATAATTACTAATTAGCAAGTCCATATAACACCAAATTGTTGGTGTATGTTTTTGCGTTAACATAGCTTGATGTAAACGGTATTGTCAGACTTTACGTATCACAGCGCAGTTAAGTGTTCGTGTGTAGACATAATTCCATTCATTGCGAATGCAGCAGCAATTAATTAAACTTTGAGTCTCCTGCGAACGAATAATACAATGCGCAACACGACTACGGTGCCGCTGGAAACTAGTTAGATATTTTATCGCAGCGCCGAATCTATCTCATTAGACAACATCGTAAATAAAATATTTGCTATCTCGCCTTCGCGAATAATTTAAAAGTCCTGTACCATAAGTGTCTGTCAAATTTCAAACTTACGGCTATATGTTTTATCTCGCTTCTCGCAAAATTAACATAAATATTCACGCAATGATGCCTTCTTTTCGATTCTTGAAAAAGGAGGTCAATTTAAAGTAAGAGTGATTTAATAACAATCAGAGCGGACACGAATAAAAATGGTAAATATTCTTCTTTCAATAAAATCTTTCTGTCAATTTGCAGAAAATGTAGTGCAATCGATTCTACGTAACGTGATATGAAAACTGAATAATGGAAAGGCGAGCGGAACGATACCGTAGCGATTGATTTTTAGTATATAGAGGATGTCCGAGTTTCTCCATTTCTTTCTGTCCTTATATTTTTTTCTTTCTTTAATTTCACGTCCATAAATTCTGAGATCAATTTTGTGTATAAATCTTGTAAAAATTTGAATGGGCATCGTGTTTTTTGATAACTTTCAACATGAAATGTTGAAACAAATTCGAAGTTTCATGTTTAGATAGCTAATTAACTTTGAGGTTACGTCATAATGCTGTTGGTTGTAACGTTCTATATAGAGAATGCATTGAGCCCTCTCCAGCAACAAAGCTTCAAGCAATGTATATATTTTATTCTCGCGTAACTACCGAGAGAGTAGTGATAAATACCATTTATTAGTACCAATTGAATAAATTATGTTTCATTCATCGCACCCTCCGTTCTCTTCCATTCCCACCGTTCGCTTCTCTCCCTCCCCAGCTTCCCCTTTATCACCCTCTTTCAATCCTTTCCACCCATTTGATTTTGTTCTCTCTTTTAGCATGCAGTAATTTGTGTCGCGATGGATAATAAATTATTGAAGCGCATTTCAATTTAAATAAAAAATTAAATGTTGCATTTGAATGTGTGTGCGCGCGCGCGTGTGTGTGTGTGTGTGTAGTATTAAAGAAAAGTATTGATATTTTTGTAGTAATTGATTGGATTATATTTTTACACATATTCAGCTACCATGCCAAATTTCTCGCTGAAATTTTTACTTTCACTGGATTGCTTTATCGCGTGCATGCATACGTATATACGTGCGTATGAGCGTGCATTCGTACGTGTGCAAGTATTAGGCAGATTAAACTTTTTTATATGTTACTTCTGGGAAATGTCGAAAGGATAAGCAATAATCTTGCGCATGCATACGTACGCATCATCATATCTAATTATAGAAAGGTAATTAATTATAACATTGTTTATTTATATATTATAATATAAACAGAGGGCAACGTCAAAATGGAATAACGCACAGCGACGGATATTTGATAAATCAATAAACGCATTAAATTCGCGCGCCATCGGTTTAGTTTAATTAATATAAATCGTATTATTTCAAACATTGTGGATGAGGTATTATTAAGTTTAACGTTGTCATGTGGATAGGGACAGACACCGAGTTAAACGTGAAATTTATAACTTTAAAGAATCTCGTTTTATCGGATTTTCAGTTACGGGAAACATTCGTTCTTTTATATCAAGTTTTAAGAGGTATCGAAGCGTTAGGGTGTATCAAGTGGAAGTAATCCCACGAAGATTGGTATGGGAATAAGATGTTGTGTTAAAACAATATCTTACTTTTCGCTGAAAAGTTTCTCCATTTCTGCTTTTCGTGCAATTAGCAATTACCGGGAATAACGAATTTGAAGTATTACTTTAGTACAAGTCTTTTATCTCATGTGTATCATTTCTTCGCGAATTACGGTTCTTGCACAGAAAAAGGAACATTTTTCTCTTGGAAATATTTTTATTTATTTTTTACATACGATATCATACAAATATCATATAAATCTTAAAATGAGATTACATGACGTTGAGCGAAAATAAGTTACTTACATTAATACATTCTGTATGATTCAACAAATATATTTTTATTACATAAAAATATTTTTCATAAATGAAAAGCACAAAATATTAAATTGAGTGTATGATGTTTTGTAAATCTCGAAAAAAGATATCATTATCATTGAAATAATCATATTATACTTTTCTTATGAGACTATTATAATATCCAAATAAAATTATAACATTGTTGAAATTCAAGACTTTAAAATTTTTCAAAATCGTGCTTATACACGCAAAAAATGATTCGGTTGGCATTACCGAATTTCAGTTATGATAACCGAAATTTTCGGTTCCTCAGGAATCAACTGAAAAATCGGTTGCTACAAAAAAGAAATTCTGTTGGAAAGTTTCTGTTGTGCCAAACATATTCGATAATTCCAACCGAATTAAAATGTTGTGAAAGATACAAATTTGTCTCAACCTATACTTCAGTTCATACTGACGGATGTTTCAGCTATTAGGAATAGATTAATATTTAAAAAATATACTTATATATTCCTAATTTTCTCATGTCTCATAAGCCACTGGTATCGAAGGTTGTCAACACACTCCAAACTTTCGTGAATCCTCCCGTGATAATCGATTGCAAACGGTGTACCACTGGTCACTTCTCCATATCCTGACTCCATTAAAGTGTTACCATTAAAGTGTTTAATCGATCGAGCGGCATGCGGCGATTCCCGATGACTCCAACGATATGATTCTTATGATTTATGCTTATATAATGTAGTATTATAGTGTTCACAGTATATTATAACATACCTAGCAAACACCAAATAATAGTTATATAATTTTTACTTGGTGTTTTCCTTATAGAAATATCATACTAAGAATCATTAATAATTACTTATTATCCAGTATTTTTAATACTGTAAATAAGTAATTATCAATGATTCTTAGTATGATATTTCTATAAAGGTTGGATAATTTGCTGATAGATATTGGAATGCAACAACATTCGATATTTGATGAATATTGATGTAATGTAGTGAATCAGTGATAATTACTTTTAAATTTTTAACAGAATGTTATAATGATTAATCCAAACAGAAAAAATAAAAACATCCAAGAAAATTCAAATTAAACAAATCGAATTACTATTTTGAAAGAAACTTTTAAAAAACTATTTAAAACAATAGTGTTGTTTCATCAAATCACATGGTTTCCTTGAACGAAATAAAAGTTTTGCAAAAATATTACTCATCTAACAATACGAATCACTATCCATAGCAGCAAAATTCAACTATTCTTTCAATCGAATCTTTTTGTTTGCGGTAACCTTGATGTCGTTTTTTGTTGCTATGTACCATTTAGTCCGATACTCTCTATGAGAACAACAGAATAATCATCTGCAATAACCATTCTTTTGGGACGGAAAATTTAGTTCCTTCAATAAAAAGCAATCGTTGATGTGAATAATTCTTCAGTTATTGGAACAAACTTTTCTGTTATTGCAACTGAACTTACTCGTGTAACAGAAAGTTTCTAGCTGTCACTACAGAATATTTTTTTGCGTGTATGTATATAAAACAATAATTAATTTGAATATAGTTTTAAGTAAATACTAATTTTTTTATGTGTATATAATTTCGTCGAGATCTGTTAATGAGTTATTAAATGACAGATGTATGCTGTCAATTACTCAGATACGACAGTAACGTATATCTGTGTTACACACGTTTAGCGTTTATACCGTGGCAGTTCGCCAACGTCATATCGCGAGACCATATGTTTGTTTCTTTTGCCAATTTTTAAGCTGAAAATACGCGCAAAGCCCGTCGATTCGGCTACATGACAGCGCATTCTAAGTATTTAATATTTGTTTTGTTCCCTCTTCAGTAGTCAGGTAAAACCGATATGCGTTATTGCAGTTTAATCGAAACAGCGAGACGGCCGAGCACTGTGACACAAAGAATATGCGCATATTCGTATTCCATACGCGAGTGAGTTAATAATAAATTTGTATCGATACCAGAAATATGACGGAGGGGTGGAGAAAGTCAAACGACGCGACGCGTCGTGCAATTCAGAATATGGTAGAAGTTCATGGAAAATCCAGTTTTGCAAGAACACAGAAAGAATGCAGCTAATTATTCTTTAATACTTTAAGTAAAGTATATAGAGGAATGTTGCCTAAATCGTACCTCATCAATTTCTTTATTATTATCTAGTATAAACAACATTTAACGGTAATAATAACGACTAAATAAAAAATAATTTATCGCAATAAAAAATACAAACAATTTTCAGATTATATCTTATTTTGTGTGCTATGAATGTTGAAAACGAATCAAGTACGATTGATGAGGTACAACTTAGAAGATCGGCACTATTTCGGCAACTCTCTCCTAATAATGTACATTCACTTTGTGTCTAACATAATCTTTTATGTTAGCAAAATAATGATTTCGTCGATACAATGCTATCGATCCTAAGTAGAGCTAGAGTAAACTCGGATATTATGGCCATACCGGAAAGATGGCTATAGGCTATAATTTCTCTAATAATTGCAAAACATTACGTTTGTGTAATCAGTCACAAAGATAATCGATATTTATCGTAATATATGTGCGTACATTTTTCGAAATAGCAAGATTATGAATATTATACTATAGTTTAATTTTCGACTACCTGTAAAATTTCTCATGTGTCCACTAAAACTTGCTGTAACGTCGAATAAATTACAGTTAAGCTGTCGCAATCAACGTTAGATACATAACGTAGATATGTAAATTGTAATATAACATTCATTTTTATTTTCATTTTCACTATTTTTATTTTTATAAGTACTATTATAACCGTCTTTCACTCACATATTGGATAAGATGGCCCACTATCATTCTAACATTTATAAAACGAAAGTCGTTATATTTCAAAAATTACTTTCAATATTACAATAATTAAATCTTATGTGCAATATGTTTTGATCAAAAATTAGATTTAAAATTTAAGTTTTGTTATAGAGATTTCTATTTTATGTATATTATATTTTTCACAAACAATATGTATTAAATATTCTATACTAAAATGAATATGTCAAATTATATTTTTTCATTATTTTATAAAATAATAAGTACAGAATCTTGAACATAAAATATGTATGGATCATCTATTCCTTATGTCTATCTTGTCTTAAACATTTAGGTAAGATGGCCAATATTCATGTTTTAATATTTTTGTAATAAATAATTTCACTGAAGTATTTTCCTTTTAACTCCGATGGTATTATGTACTGTGGGCTTCAGTGAAGTAATGTGCCAAACGCTATTATGGGATAACAATAAGAAATGTATTTTTTTTGCATTTTAAGAAAGTATGGTCATTTTATTCGAGTTTATCTTATATTCTTCATCCTAACTTGTGAAATAGTGATTTCCCCGCTGAAGAAATTGATATAGTGACTGTGCAAAATAGAATCATTGACTTTCGAAATTGCATAAATTTTTTCACCAAATAAAGCAAGCAAATTTTATTTCTCAATTCCTTACTGATGTCATCTTAAAGTATAAGGTTGGCATTTTCATTGTTCATTATAACCATCATGTTCATTATAATTATAGTTATAAAATATATAAAATTCTGCAACTGGAATACAGGCGTGCAAACATGAAAATACAAAGTGTCCTTGATCACCATTCCCAAATTTCGCGAGAACATAAAACGAATTAAAGTGAACATAAAAGTACCGTTTTGCGATATTCGTAATAAATCTCGAGGTATTAATTAAAGAAGATTGGTGAATGATCACGCGCGATATGGTACATGAGCTGTAGTGGCGCCGTCTACTATTGTATACTTATACATTAGATCAAACTGAACAAAAAAGTCCTCTACCATTTTGCAAATGACTACATAGATTTTTAGATATTAATTGAAGAAAATTTGTGCATTATCGCGCACAATCAATTTTCTTTCATGAATAATTAAAAATCTACGTGGTTAGTTGCAAAATAATAAAAGGTTTTTGGTTTAATTTGACTTAATATGTACGTATAATATATATACGTAATATGTAATAGCACACATGACTTTAACCGTTAGACTAATGGGAAAGCTATTTTTGTGACTCTTGAGTTTGGATTAAAATACTACTATTTTTAGTGGTATTTTAAATACTAAATTTATTAAACATATATGTATGTAGCCAACGTAATGCGTGTCTCTCCGCCCATACAACACAAAACTTTAAAAGATGTTCTAAAGACATTCTAAGGACATTCTAAGAACGTCTTAGAACATTCTCTAAAGATTTTGTGCTATTTGGGCTTTTTTAATGAAAAATGCCGGCAACTTAAAGGTTAAGGACACACAAATATCTAAAAAGTCTTATAATATAACCACCGATCGAGGAAATAAGTTGTATTTTCTTCAATTAGTTTTCTTTACATTAATAAATAACAAATCGATCAGGTCAATCAGAAATCATAAACATCTTGCTTTTTTGATAAAAAAATAAATTTTTAAATAAATCACAAAAATAATATCATTATATTAATTTTTAACACGTGCGCGCACACATTGATATTTTGTTGTTAAAATAATGACTGCTTGTGCTTAGAAAATAATACGAAATTATTAGAATTACATACATAAAATTATGTATATATATATAAATATATATTTGCATAAAGACCTCAAAATAATTATAAAAATTTTAATTAAATTATAATTAAATAAATTATAATTAAAATAATTATAAAAATTTTAATTAAATTATAATTTATAATTATAATTTATTTAAAGTCGTTTAAAATGATATTAAAAAAGGAATGCATAACATGGGAAGCGTTTACGAATTTTAAAATGTTATTAACAATTACATTTTGCAAACCGTTTCTATTCTCTCTCGCTCTCTCTTTCGCTCGCTCTCTCTCTCTCTCTCTCTCTCTCTCTCTCTCTCTCTCTCTCTCTCTCTCTTTCTCTCTCTTTCTCTC
>NW_022639452.1:4819573-4827078 GCF_010583005.1 Odontomachus brunneus
TCTCTCTCTCTCTCTCTCTTTCTCTCTCTTTCTCTCTCGCTTTTTCTGGCATCGATTAATATAAATATCTATTATTTTTCGTTTTCGTTAAAGATGATTTGACGCGGTACGGTGGAAGTGGAAACGGGAGACAGATGGGAAAGTAAATAATGAGGCGTCCTGTAATGAAACCTTTGTAGCAGAAGGAGCTACAGTAATTTTTCAGACTTGTCTCATAGTTGTCCTTCTCCGTGAAAAGTGGTGACAATGGCCAAGATGAAGCGTGCAAAGTTAGAGGCATTTCTATGATTAGAGAGAATAATTGTGCTGCCCGAAATACCGAAGGCAACGCCTACATCGACGTAGTATACTATCGACGTAATATGCTATCGACGTAGTATGCTATCTAGTAATTTACAATGCGTAATATATTACTAATAAGGAGAATTAATGATATGAGAGAATCAAGTATTGAGTATCGTATATCAAGCAATGTCTGAGAGATTAATATACACGAAGAGACAATATATCTTCAGATATCACGAAGATGTGGGCAATAATATTTTAAATAATAAAAACCACGAGTTGTCATTGTACGGTTTCTTAAACTTATTGAGCTAATGTTCCAGTTACTTCACACTGTGCGAAACTATCAAGAGAATGTAATTAAGCGGAGAATGTGGGTTATGTCACACGTATTAAACTCGAGGCACTCGAAATACCTACCACGGGGATGCTTAACGACTCGCATATCTTATTAAAATATTTACGCGATTAAACGCAATTACACTCTATCTAATTGCGATACTTTAACGGCTCTTAAATAAGTAATTTATGAGGATACATTATTTTCTCACGGTTTATTTCAGGATTTTAGGATAAGACGCAACTTCATATATAAGAAAAAAAATATATATATATTTTCTAGATAGATATATATCTCATGTAGAATATTAAATAAATATGAAGGTATTAAAACAGAATTGCGCTTTTCAATATATATATTTCCAAATATATATATATCCAATATATATTTCCAAAACACAAAACAACTCAATTTATAGAGTAATATTTAAAGTTTGCGTAAATATTGTATATATTCTTGACACATATGGTTTGCTCTCTATAAACGCGACATAAACGTCACTGGCTCGTGAAATTTCGCAGTATAATTAAGTTGCTTTAATAAACATTACACTCCTTTTGACAAAGAAATATTAACTGAGCTAACTTGACTAGGCTTGCGGAACTCACGAGAGCCTTTGACTTAGTTTCTTCAGTACACAGCGGTACGACAGACAGCGCGCTTCCAGGGGTTTATCCGAAATTAGTGACGGGAGTCCTTTTTATCGTGTAATTATTCTAATGACGACAAAATCTCGTTATAATAATGCAAATGAGGGCACATAACGAAAACAGTAACAAGAAGTAAAAAGTGAAACAAATGAAATTAGCGGCAAGAAACTTCGTTTTCTTATCGTTAACAGTTATACAAGCCGTCCTACTTATTTACAGTCGCTGTTTAAGTGTTATAGTACAAAATAATTCAATGTTAAACGACAAAATACGAACTCTGTGCGTTTTGCTCGGTTTGTGCGATTGCGCGAATGAGTTTATCTTATTATAACGTTAAGCGCCTTAGGGACTGCAAGTTTGCGATAAAAAAGGTAGAAGGTTCGTTACATTTTAATGCCGTTATTTCCTCTCGATACAATCGAAGCAGATTCCTCTCGCAGCACCGATAATTCTATGTCGTCTGCTCATCTATTTTGTTCCGATAAATGCTCTTTAATTTTCCAATTCTCGATCATTCTCTGCTGTTACTTATTTATCACGGTTGTACTGCAACGACACATAACGAATTCTTTCCGTTTTGCTTGAGAGATCTCCGACGCAGTTTTCTACTCAAAGTGTCGTCTGTTGGTGTCACCCGTGCCACTCATCCGCAACTGCCTCTTCTGATTTCCCGCTCACACTCTTTCGCACATTTTATCCGTGCTGTTATCTCCTCTTTCGGAATCCTTTAACGGATACTTTTCCCCAATCTCGAGCGTTTGATTACACAACATTGCCGCTAGGGACAGTGTTTAATTTCTTCGTTCCCCGCATAAATGCCACCCTAAGAAATATTAAGAATACATCTACACAAGCGAGTCGTCCGCCCGCGCACATACACACACATATATATAAGCGCATGAACGAATAGCGGGCCGTTAGTGACAGTGGCTTTGTAAAAGCACCCCCTTTAGTTTTCAGTTTTACAATACACGCCACCGTCCTTTTGTGTTGCCGGTAGAACGATGCGCGCACGATGGTTACGTTAAAGTGGAAAGAGGCCGCGCTTTTCAATAAGCGGACTACTACGTCTCGCCGCGAGGACGGCACAATTAGTTATTACCGCGATCCACAAACTGGCGTTATTATCTTATAAGCCGCTACCTCGTACAACGGCCGGAAGTTTCCCCTCGGGGAGAACGCTTTCACGGAAGTTGAAATATTAGTGGTTCCGTAAATCGCGCTCCGTAAATTCTCCCGTTTCCCTCCACGAAAAATAACGTAGCCGTTATTAATAAAGTAGAGATCTGCTGCATTACTGTAAACTTTGCATTATCTCTTATCAGGGGAATTAGATACTCTGGTGGTGTATCGATTTTAATTCACACAGTTCAGCCGAAGAAAAAGAAAGAGAACAAGTCGAACGACTTTCTAATTATCTAATCTCGACGTCTGACAACGGACGATGCTTTTGTGCTGAGATAATGCGGCGGCTATGAGATTTCAATCCGGTACGTTTTCTATCAAAATGTGAATACTCATTATACGAGAATAAGCAAAGGAAGAGAATCTATTGGAACATAAATACTTATTACAGGATAATAAAGTAGAAAAAAGATGCAATACGAGATCTTTGTGCTTCTTTTTGACAAGCAGCTTGAAAATAGCTCCCGTGATGCAAAAAGCGTTTTGTTATCGATCTGACGTCGAGGTCACAGATACACACAGGACAGATGTGTTTCGCGTAACCTTTCAATAAACATTGGTTGCGTTCAGCAGAGAAAGCTGGTTTGCAACTGTTGTAAAATTCGTGAATCTGATTGGTACATGCTCTTGGATTCAACAAAAATTAAGAGCATACTCCAATCAGATTCACGAATTTTACAACAGTTGCAAAACAGCTTCCTCTGCTGAACGCAGCCATCCGCTTCTAGTTACAACCGAGTCACATCGACGAAATAAGGTTTTATTCGCAAGTAACAAGTTACACTTCGACGGTGGGAATTCGGCCAATTCGATGTGCAGCCTCGGGACAGGGTTTCTTAAATGACACACAAGCATGGGGTCCATGAGTAGAGTTTTACTTGCTCGTATATTTAATAAGTATATAATGATTACAACCCCCCTAAGACTCTGCGTATAAATAGTATCCGCGCAAAGATCTTTCAATGTGTTCGTACAATTAGCGCCATGCTTTGAATGTACCTTTTTCTTTCTTAGTGCCAGCTTGAGAGCTCATATACATTGATCTGATAATATCAGGGTGTCATCGCTATTATCGACGGTAATATCGTTAAAATAACACACTGATCAACGATACGGTTTCGTCGATTGACGTGACCCCACGTCGAAAGGTGTCTACATGTTGCTACTGATTCCGAGTTCCTTAATTGCAGCTTGAATATGCACATTGAGAGGTTCGCTCGCGCTGACGTCACTATGTTGATAGCCGTTCAGAAAGTAACACGTGCCCGATGTACTGGCTAGCATCTCCTTGGGTAGATTGTCCTTGGTCCGCGGTTCCAATATGAATCCCGATTTTTGGATTAAACACCTGCAAACGTTCACGTAATCGTTATTGATACGGATGAGACAGGCGATAAGAAATAAGAGAAGAAACATTAGACGTTTTGCATTAGACAATTTGCGATCAAAAAGCATCATCACGTACAGGTACGTAGTTGGACTGACGTTGACACGAAGTGGCTCGCTTGTCGACTCAAATTTATTTGCCAATGTGACGTTGTGTCCGAAGAGACAGTATCTCGGCATCTTCTTGCCCACGACGCCCGCCAACACCATCCCGGTATGAATACCAATGCGCATCTGATGGAACATTAAATAGAACGACCGCGAGTGAGTCAATAAAAGACCTATTTGCCACGTTCCACGTGGCTTGAGAAGTTATATGACGAAGAATGACGAAGTTAGACGAAGAAAAAGGAAAAAGGAGTAAGGAAAGAGAAGAAACGTCGACTAGAAAAGAGAATACCGCGTAACTTGCTTTAAATGTTAATGCAACTGTGTGGGCGTTCGTCTACCTGTTATCGTACTTAAGAAATACTTTAAATGGAAAAAGTTTTAATAGTGCTCAAGGCGGGAATAATAAACAATGGAGTATCTGCGCGAGTGTAATAATCAGAAATATCTTTCAATTGAAAAACTTTGAAGAATGATACATTGCGAGAGAATCGCTACTGTACCGATCGTCGAAGGTGAAGCGCGGAGAGAAAGAGAACTCGCAGCGTATACAGTATACGATATGTGTGTGTGTTAGGACAGATTTATACGTAAGTTAAAAATTTTACTATTAAATTATTAAATTTTAAATTTTTAATTTTATTATTTAAGGGAAATTGGAACGTTACAAAACGCAACGTTTCTTGATGCGAAAATTATTTTGCATTGTCTTTGTAGAACAGATATTTTACAAATGATATATTATATAATACGAAGTACAATATAGAATATCATTTAATCAGTTCAATATCTATGTAAATGTTCGTCGTACTTTCTTATCGAATATTTTCGTTTCGCCCAACGAAATAGAATTAAGATCCGTATTAGAATACGCTAAATTGTGATAAAATTTTATATAAGCGCCTGTATTCATTATATTATTGCTATTAATGCGCTGAGAGGAAATTGCACCACAGTCGTGTGTAATCACGATCGTATTTGTAATCACGACGTAATCATTGTGTAATACCTTTATTGGCTTGCCTTCGTGAGTCAAGTGATGAGAGCACGTTTGTATCATCTTTAGGCCCATCCAAGCAATTTGTTGCGCGTGTGTATTGGTATTTCGATGAAGGCCGCATGCAACGCAATAGGCATCACCGATTGTTTCTACCTGTTTATACACAAGGATAAAATCGATAAAAGATAAAATCGATAAAGCTTCAATTTGTCTCACATAACGGCGTTATACAGACTCGTGGCATGAGAAGTCGATTAATGAAATTCATATTTGAAGAATTTCACTTTGTATCATTGATAACTTGCAATTATTACAAGAGACTAGAGAGACTGATAACGATAAAAGATAAGAAATTATCCGTGCAGTTAAGCCAGCTTCCTTTGTTACCTCACAGATGGCGGCGTCGTACATTTTATTTTTGCACGCAGATAAATCTCAGCTAAGAGAAAGATATTTATAGGATATTGACCGACTTTATAAAAGTACGCACCTGACCGACAATCATTAGAAGCGATGTACCTTTCGTGCAATTATATGATAAGTCAAGAAAGATTTTTATAGCATGTGAAGTGGAACGAATTATCAATCGCGACTTTCAAAAGATAAATAACGGTTTTTCTGATTGATTACGATAATTCAACGATTATTACGTTGTATCTAAGAAAAAGGATATTAAACAAATTATCAGGCTCTCAAGTCAAATCAAACATAAATCAAAAGCTAATAAGAGCCTGATTGCGAAACATATCACATCGCAAATAGCTCATATCATTTTTTAGATATAGAGCGTCTTTTCAATATTCCAAATTTGTGGTAGTCGTATAATACTTGTGCATTATTTTTTTACAGTATTAGTGAGTAAAGTCGGAATAATGACCGAAATATCTGATTGATTTTTTTAAACGTGCGACGTTCTTGGTTCATTTGCGGATGTGTTATATTTCACAATCGATATCTTGCCTTTAATTGGCTTTATTGGTCTACGTTAAATTACGTTATATCTGTACCGATCTCTTTACGAAAGTATCAGAATATTGGCAATCTACTTTCAGTATGCACACCTTATACACATCCAACTGACCACAGTATAGGTCAAATTGCTCATAGAGATTTTGTAGCATATTGATGACCATCATCGGCGTTGCCGTGGCGCAGATAGCAGTGAATCCGACTATATCGCTGAACAGCATCGTGACGTCCGGATATGTCTTCGCCTCGATTGTTTCTCCTATACAATTAACATAACAATATTTACTGAACTATATATTTCTCGCGAGATAGCGTATTTAAACTGTATTGTTGAATAAATTCGCTCTTAAGAATAATATATTTTCCTTAAAAATATAAAATCAATATCGCTATATTCCGCGATCAAATACGAATCGCAATTTACCTAGCCACAGACGTTTTGCTATATCCGGTGGAAATATGAGATGTAGAAGACTGACATTCTTTTCCCTTTCCACATCGACCGCCAAGTTAGCTTCTTCTATGGAGCTCTTCAATTTATCCATTCGTCTTCTTAAGCCGTCCTGAAAGGAGATTACTTCCGTTGTATCCCTCGTGGGAATTATAATGATAAATGTCGATCTTAATTACTTAATTAATCCAAAGAGGCTAATGGGATTACACATTACTTACTTAATTTAAACAGAATAATGGAAATGACAATTTATACTACTTAAAAAAATGTAATTTTATTTTTAACGAAATTCTTTTATATAGGATGTCCTAAGTTGACCATCTTAAATATTTCACTTATGTTTTATGATAGGAGGATGCCAAAGGAGAATATTATTCGAGGAGAATATTATAAAAAACAAGAAATTTTTCTTGTTCTTTTATCTTTTCTTATATCATATCGCGATGATAAAAAGATATAGTCTCATATAAAAAATTGACAATGACCTTGAAATCCTAAAAAATATAACCTTGAGAAAATTTTTTTGTTTTTTACAGTATTTGTCTCCTCGAACTGAATAATGTCCCCCTTTGGCATACTTCTATCATAAAACATAAGCGAGATATTTAAGATAGTCAAGTTAGGTGGGACACTCTGTATATGCTTCAAGAGGATTTTTCTAAAACTAAAGTAAAAATATTGTTAATGTACAATATTGTTAAAATTAGATAAATTTCACTTTTTATCTACAATATTTATCTTGCTTGTCATCCTTCGTATCACGTGTATTTTGTTTCAAGTAAACATATTCCTCTTGATTCAAAAAGAGAGAAAGAAGTTGCTAATATCTAGTAAATTTCTGATTAACAGTCCACTTCGTTAAAAGAGGAAAGCTCTTTTAATAAAACTTTTAGCTCAAAATGTAAGATTGCATCTTGTAACTAGAGTTTTTTTTGGATGTTAGAATATTTTTCTTTTGATTTTAGAAAGATCCTCTTATAAAGCTATATGTGAAAAAATTGTGTTAAGAATTATATTTTTTTAGGTGACGTATTTCTTATTCTCCGATTATATATTTATAACGATATATATATGTATATATATATATATATATATATATATATATATATATATATATATATATATATA
>NW_022639452.1:4827088-4846137 GCF_010583005.1 Odontomachus brunneus
ATATATATATATATATATATATATATATATATATATATATATATATATATATATATATATAAGATAAATATATAAGATGTTCCTTTTTAAATGCCCCAAGCAAAAATCTCGAAAAATATGAAAGATATGGAAAAATGTTTCAGACAAAAGTTATATGGTTTGATAGAGGACATAAGAAAGTACCATTGGTTTGACCTTGCGTGGCACCGCCAAGGTCAGGTCGAGGTCAACTTTGCTTTTTTAAATAGAAATCTCTATTTTTTATTACGGAATTTTATTCTACGTAAAGAAATAATTTTTGTTTGAAAATATTTTTTATACAACCTCCATTTTCTAAGATATTTATGGAAATATTTCCAAAATTATTACTTTCAATAATTTTTTACTCGAATTCTATCAACTTTACCGAAAAATAGCAAGAGATAAAAATTGTTTATTTTCTTCTCGTAAAGATCTGAAAAATTTTTCAGAATTTTTTAATTAACTTTTTAGTATATCGTTTTCTTCATTTTCTTGAAGTACTAAAAAGTTTATAAAAAATTCTGAAAAAATTCTCAGAGTTCTACGAGAAGAAAATAGATAATTTTTATCTCTTGCTATTTCTCGGTAAAGTTGATAGAATTTTAGTAAAAAATTATTGAAACCAATAATTTTGTAGATATTTCGGTAAATATAAATAGAAAATAGAAGTCATATAAAAAAATTTTCAAACAAAAGTTGTTTGCTTTTTTATATAGAATAAAATTCTGTAATAAAAAAATATATGTTTCTATTTAAAAAAGTAAAGTTGAGCGCGACCTGACTTTGGCGGCGCCACGCAAGGTCAAACCAATGGTACCTTCTTATGTCTTTATCGAACCATATAACTTTTGTCTGAAACATTTTTCCGTATCTTCCATATTTTTGCTTAGAGCATTTAAATTGAAACACCCTGTGTATGTATGTGTATATATATATATATATATATATATATATATATATATATATATGTATATATATATATATATATATAATATCGCATTGATTATTGATAATAAGCACAATAACAGACCTGCGCATTTGACAATGAGCACCACGAGTAGTTGATTTACTTACGACAATAGTAGTTATGAATTTAATCACCTGTGCCCTGGCTTGCTCGCCGACGAGTATAACGTCCCTTGTAGCATCATGAAGAGGAATATCAGAAATGAAGAGTCCTCGACCCGTTAAGCCCTCCAACCCATTTAAGAACGGTGAGCTGACGAACAAAATCGAGTCGGATTCTGGACAATGTACCATTTGACCCTTCATTTCCAAGCCCTATAATGTAATGCAAAATATTTACATGTATATCTTTCTTGTTTCACGAATCCGGGTTATTGGGCTTACGGCGGCAATGATTTACAGTAATGGTACGTCTCAAAGCAAGAGTCTTTAAGTTAAACGGTCTCTTCGTTTAGTCTGCTTGTATTTACGTGTTTGTGTTATCGGGTTCGTGAGTAAGTTGATCATCTTGCGTTGGCAACCACATCATGAGCATACCTCCGCGGGATATTTATCGACGCCGTGCGGTCTCTGAAGGGTCAGGATGAACGGTGTGTTCGCGCGCTTTAGGATCTCGTGAAAGGTCAAAGTGACACCGTGGGGTCGTGTGAAGACGAAATACGTCGATATCTCTCTGCCCAGTCGATTGAGATGATGACCAAAAATCTTCATAAAGCCGACACCGAGCTGCACGAGTTCCAGCTGACGATCGACGACAAAGTGCCACGGGAATGCCTTGCAGAAGCTTGCTACCCCCATACGAAGGTCCGTTGCTTCAGTGGAAAGTGGACGGAAAGTGGGCGAGACTACATCGAAATCGTCGTCTACGTCGGTATCCAGCTGTCCGCTGTAACGCTCCGGAGTAATGCGATATCTGCAACAACGAGCAATCTCTTGTGGTTGCCATTTATACTATTGCGCGAGTATTTAATAAATATTTAATAATTTAGCGTCGGCTGCATTTCCCCAGTGAATATCGATAAGCATGCATGTTCGAAATATTCGGCAACACTCGTGTGTCTCATGTCAGGTAAAAGTACCAATGCCAGAATATGTACTTTAACTTGGACATTTTTATTGTTTTGGCTTTTAAATACGAATATTTAAATTCTCAATATAGAATATATGCATATATTTAATATATGCATATATTTAATATATGTATTATAGATGGGGAACTATCGATATTATATCTCATCGCGGGATAATTATTGATAGTGTTACATATTTTATAAAAAAATTAATAAAATAACTGTATAAATAACTGTATTAATAAAATAACCGTTTATTCGTGTCTTCTTTTTACCTTCTTACCTTTTTCATTAATTTATAAATTTTATTAATTTATTATTGCGCGCTAAATAGGCTTCAGTTGGTACTAAACAATTACATAAAATTAATTAAATAGTTTTATTTCACGTTAAAAAAATATAATAAAAGATGAATCACCGAGTACTTCAGAAAAGTATTTTAATAAAGAATTTAGGTATTTATTCTAATTTAAAAGTATCAACATATCTTTATTTTTTAGTTATAAATTTGCTTATTCTTCTGTGATATGATTTGATCAATATTATTGAAAATGCGTTTTGCTGTTACAGAAATAATCAGAACGTTAAGATTTATTTATTAATCTAAGCAGAAATCTAAGAAATAAATTTATTAATTGTTAATTTAAAATATTTTATTACAAACTATTATTTTCAAATAGATCAAATTGTGAAGAAAGAAACTATCAGAAACTGTTGATTGCCTTTGATTTTAAATTGACAATAGTTATTGATAATGTAAATTATCGATAGTTATCGATAGTGCCTTCGATAGCTTTCCATTCCTAATATATATATATACCATTTTAAAAGTTTAAATGTTGTTATTTAATTCTAATCTGGCACACTGAAATGATTTTCGCTTTTTTATATTTCTCCTAACCTAGTAAAAAATAAGAATTTTTGTTCCCCGTCTTAATTTATGTCAGTCATTTCTGAAACAATATGCCATACTACACGGAAAAAAAGGTTTGGTTGAATTAACCAAATATCTGGTCGAATATAAACGGTCCAGAAATTCCGATTGAAGTAACCCGAATTCTGTTTAACAAGATGTTTGGTTGACTTAAACAGAATTCGGATTACTTCAATCGGAATTTCTGGATTGTTGATATTCGACCAGTTATTTGATTAATTCAATCTTATTTGATTAATTCAACCTTTTTTTTCCGTATAAGAGAAATGTCAAAATGTAAAATATAAAGATGTAAAATAAAAATAATTTATATATTGTTATATTTCAGTTGTTTATATTAAATAAGAAAAGTTCTTTGTAAGTAGCTTATTTATTTCTGGCTATATTATACGTGATCAAAGTTTTAATATCATAAACTCTAATCACGTACAAAGAAAATTTCAGATAATTCTTTTAATAAAATTATTAATAATAATAATATTAGTATTATTAATATTATTAATATTATTAATATTATTAATATTATTAATATTATTAATATTATTAATAGTAATAATTTTAATAAAATTTGCACTTATTAATTTAAACGTAATAATTTAATTAATTTAATCTTTAATTAATTTTAACGTATTAATATATACTGTAAAAACTTGAAACTATTTGTTATTTTATTCGTTGATGATTGAAAAAAGTTTTTATACATACAAATAATTATTTTTTTTTGTCGAATTAAAATGTGTAATATTTTTTTTAAGTATTAAAAGAATATTTTGTTCAAGTATTAAAAGAATCCTAGAGTATTATAATTTCTTAAAGTCGTTTTCAAAGAAACTATAAATTTTCGCACAAACTAATGTTTTTATAATGTTCCTATTTATATTTGCAATAAAATGAAATACTTAAGTAAAATTAATTTGCATGATAATTTTTTTACATATATAATTGTACTTTATAGACTTAAAAGTATATTTATAATTTTTCATAGATTTTTATTAGCACTTTTATGGGAAATTTAAATAAGGGAAGACGAAACCGATTCGCCATATTAAGTTGCCAAAAAGATGCATACCATGTGAGAGTTAAAGATCAAAATAATAAATGTCCAGAGTTCTCCTAGCATTGATATGTTTACTTTATACATGTCTACGTAGGATTTATTGTGCAAATGTACATACAATATACAGGATAAACGACCAAACTTTAAATATGAATTTAGGACCTCCAAACAAACAAAACAATTTCCTCTGGAAATTTGCTCGCAAACGCTTCATTCAAGAGATATCGACATCTTAAATTACAGAACTATACGAATGAATAATGTTGAAATAGTTCTTGTTTTGAAAATTGAAAGTCATTGATAGGCTTTCGTTTGCACTGTTGTTGTTTTCTTTTGTACCAAATAATTGTCAGTTCACTAAATGCTTACGTGGGATAAACTAGTATCCTCGTACTATAATCATGCCTCGTATGTATTCTAATTAATGTTGTAATAAATTATTATGTTGTAAAATAATTAATTAATGTTGTAATGACTTTCAATCATTACAATGAAAAATTGTGCAAACGTGCGAAGAAATTACAGAAGCACAATGTCAGTCAGCCACTCATTCTGTCATCGATACAGCAATAAAAAAAGAGAATAGACCTTATTTCGTCATTATTCATTCGTATAGTTCTGTAACTTATGTCGATATCTCTTGAACGAAGCGTTTGCGAGCAAACTTCCACAGGAAATTTTTGTTTGTTTTGAGATCCTAAATTCATATTTGGTCGCTTAATCCGGGAACACCCTGTATATTATGCATGGCTAACATTTCTCTCGCAAAGTTAGGAATTTTACCCGTGACGATTATACCTACGATTTGTATCGTAGAATGTCGTACCATGCATGTCGTGGAAGTACTAACCAGTCGTGCTCCGTGCAACATTTAATTGGACTGGGAAATGTAAGTGATATGCGGTGACGGTATTTTGCACGTCATTCACATGTTCGCGCGTCCAACCCCGTCCTTTCAGAATTAACGTGACTCGCTGCTGCCGCACCTATCATCAAATATTTGCCACTGTCGGAGAATCAATATTTGTTCAAACGAAAGGTACTCTCACGTGCTGCTTTTGCCTATCCACATGAATTATATTCACATGACATTATTTCACTACACGCGATTCGGCGAGCAAACACATGAAACGTAGTCGTGGAGAGACGCGCAAATGTATGATGTACGACAAATGACAGCGCGACAATCCGGTAATTTTTTTTCAAACCGTATTTCGTATGCGATCGGAGCAGACGAGTATATCGTATCATGATCGAAACGTAGCATAAAGTTTGCGCAAACAAGAATTGTTTGAACAAATAACGAGCGACACGTACGATAGAATATGTGCAAATTAATTGAGCAAGGAATGGCGCGATATCACAAAGGTCATTCGCGTTCACAGTGCTTGTCGAGATTCGCATCGCGATATATTTATGTTGTCTGACAATATCGTTGCAGTTTTATATATCCATTTTTCTAGCTACTCGTTTTTTTCTTTATACTCGTTGATACGAAGATTTAATCGTACGATTGAATTGAAATTTTTAGCGAATATCGCGAAGATCGTAACTGTGTCGCACGGTTAATGTTGTGTCAACAATTTTCACCGTACATCTCTAGAAATCATGTTTTCAGCATTTTCACTGTTTTGATTTCCGTTGCTCCTCTCTCTTTCTCTCTCTCTCTCTCTCTCTCTCTCTCTCTCTTTCTCTTTTGCACCACTTTTTTTTCAATTTACGAATAACTGCCAACTGTTATCGAACTAAAATTGTGTCACGTCAGAATGAGGCAACACGCATTCTGCTTCTATCGCTATGGAAAGCTCGTTCGCGCGTGACATTCGATAACAATTTTTCGTATTCCTTGTTGGACGTATAGATAATCGATCTAGAACATTTCCTTATCCCTTTACCTCGATGCTTCGACGGCGTTTCTTAGTGCTGAGCATTTCAAAATCGTGTCGGACAGATACGGAAATTAAAAGCCACTGACGACTGGTGGTACGCTACGATTGGCAGAAGTTAAACAACTAGGGAAAACCGGGTTTAGAAATCACACGGATCAATTGTCACACTGAAAGAAAAATGTATGATATTTGGAACTATAATGGCATAGTAAAAATATTATAGTTAGGAATATAATTTTTATAGTAAACTATAATTTTTATAGTATAATATTTGTAATATTTACAATATAAGTATAGTATAACTAACCCGTGTAAAATTTTTACCAAGAATTATAATTATTTGAAATAAAAAATATGGTAAGGTGACAAATATTGAATGGTAAGAGAAATTAACTATTTTATATAGTCAATACAATTGGAATATTTGGCAAATATAGGTACATGTAACTATATTCCCAAAAGGTGCTTTACCATATATATAGAGTAATAAGATGGTGACTATAAATCTGTGTTCATTCTACTATATCTTCATGTTTAGATAAACTATAAATATATGTTTAAGGCCAAAACGAACTATAAAATATAGTGAGATTATAGTTATTCCAACTATTTTTTTCTCTCAGTGCACAAAGCTTATATCTCACGCAATAAATGGAGAAACATATTCTTCTGCACTGAGAGAAAAAAAATAGTTGGAATAATTATAATCTCACTATATTTTATAGTTCGTTTTGGCTTCAAACATATATTTATAGTTCATCTAAACATGAAGATATAATAGAATGAACACAGATTTATAGTCACCATCTTATTACTCTATATATATGGTAAAGCACCTTTTGGGAATATAGTTACATGTACCTATATTTGCCAAATATTCCAATTGTATTGACTATATAAAATAGTTAATTTCTCTTACCATTCAATATTTGCCACCTTACCAAATTTTTTATTTCAAATAATTATAATTCTTGGTAAAAATTTTACACGGGTCAGTTATACTATACTTATATTGTAAATATTACAAATATTATGGTAATATTTACTATAAAAATTATATTCCTAACTATAATATTTTTACTATGCCATTATAGATATAAATATCATACATTTTTCTCTCAGTGTGCATAGAAAAAAAAGATTTGATAATATATGGACAACTAAAAATATTAACTGCAGGAGCAAATTTTCTTGCTTTCATAGCAAAGTTATTTAGTTGTGATAGCTAAAAGATTTGCTAATATATATATTAACTGTAGGAGCAAATTTTCTTTCTTTTATAGCAAAATTATTTAGTTGTGATAGCTAAAAGATTTGCTAATATATATATTAGCAAATCTTTTAGCTATCACAACTAAATAACTTTGCTATGAAAACAAGAAAATTTGCTCCTGCAGTTAATATTTTTAGTTGTCCATATACTAGCAAATCTTTTTTTCCGTGTGGATACTATAAGTTGCGTGTATTATATTATTAAAGGAACCATAATATTGAGTGTACCAAATGGCTTATGACAAAATTTTATGTTGTATTTAGAAGCACATTTTCAAAATTAAACGCGGTAAATACATTTTTTTGCCTCTACTTTTATTGATCCGTTGGTTTTGAAATTTCTGGCCGCAGTCTCTATCTTAATCGTTATGTGCTTAGCTAATTTTTTCTCCATTTAGTTAACAGTTATTGCATAATTTATAAATATTACATAATTTATAAATATAATCTCTTTTATATCAAATAACCGTTCAAGTTAAATTCATTTAAATCAAATGGGATTAGTTGTCACGCGTTGCGAGTCCGTTACGTAGTTATGACGTAACTTACGCGAGAACATGGAAACATGTGCAATGTATAATATTATACATATCATAACAGTGAGTATAAGATCCTAAAGCTCAAAGTTGTTATTACAAAGTTTATAGGAACCATTATCTCTTTAGTTCAGTAACTGTTTACTGAACTTAATTATAAGATATTATTAACTTTAATAAAACTCTTAAAATCTTAAAATAGAAATAATTTGTCTTCTTCCTTTTATATAAAAGACAACCAATTGTGGATACATAGAAAAAAATAATTTGTTGGCCCAGCAAATTTTCTGCTGGTCTAACAAAATCTTTTCGTTATTGTATGAACAGCAAAAAGATTTGTTAAAGTACTAATCACTATTTGCTGGATATAAATTGCTGGATCTACAAATTATTTTGCTATGAGAACTATGATGGATTTATATAAGTATTTGCAGTTTTGCTCCGATAGTAAATAAATTTGCTAAGAATACATTATTTTGCATCAAATTAACGTGATTCTTAGGATAAATATACTCAACAAATCGTTTTCTATCCTGGCAACAAAACTATTTTTGCTCTGATAACGAATAATTTGTAAAATTAATTACGTTAACAAAATTGTTTGATGTCACTACGAATATGCAGTAGCAACGACGATTTTGCTAAAAGAGCAAAATTATTTTTCTTCGTATATAGATTAGGATAGTTACATTTGCACGACTTTGCGTATAACTAAATAACTTTTTCGTGTATACATATAAATAAGGATAATATATATTTATCTAGAAGTTGTATATATATGTGCACAATATTAAAAAATATATATGTAAGAAATGTGACAACCAGGCCTAGTTTCCCTTATTCACAAGAAGGAGAAGTCGAACTAAAATTAGGCATGACAGAATAGCGTAAGAAATGAAATTAACGGCCGCAGCTCTCGATAGAAAGAGTTGTATTACAGCATGATGATTTACCTAAAAAATTTAGTATTGTAGGGATCCGGCAGTATATACACGTCGGCTTTGTCGTTATAAAACTGCCTGGCGATGCCCTTGAGACTGCCAACCAGTAGATAAGCTATGGAAGGGTGGTCGGTGGTGAAATGTAGTTCCAATGCTTCCGGCGTGGCGATACACACAAACTCCGCCTCGGCGTCCGATCCGGACTGGTGCTGGACAACGTCGTTTACGCCGTCGAGTGTGGTCAGGAAGGCGGTCAGATCGTTCCCAAGGCAACGAAAGGCCCGTTCTAAGAGACCCACGCAAGCCGTGGAGATCAGCTCCTGGCCGAGTTGATCGAGAAACGCGTTCACGTCGACGTCTGCAAAAGTTCCGCAAACATTAATTCGTCGCGCGGGAATTCCACCGAGTCACGCAGGGGTCATTTATTTTTCTCTCGACGCGATGTTCGGAGAATTAAGCTTTGTAAACAACAAGCAGAGAACGGACAATGCGCGCGCGACATGTCGCTTTGAAGCTTTTACAGGAAGAATGAATTAATCAAATCTTGCATAATAATTCAGCGGATGTGTACTACACCGTAAAATACGAGACACTGGTTATACTTTAACGTTTACATATGATATTTTATGTATCGTCTGATATTCTTCTGTACGTATTCCACGTGAATACGTTATATCCTTCAGTTTCCTCGTTGATACGTTAACGTCTATATACGACGCGACGTGACTTTATTATCAAAACCAACGAAACATAACGTAGAAATATAAAAATATCTTTATCATTTTCACGTTGCACACACACACACACACACACACACACACGCACACGCACACACACACAGATCTTCTCGTACGAAAAGATATCTCGTGTTTACGTCAAGTTAATAGTAGCGCGAGGTACATCTACTTGAACTTTTCTCTCTCACTTTGCGGCTGCAAAGGGTTCATCCTCTCTGGAATCGCACTGAAAGTACCTATGAATGCTTAACACGACATTGAATACTAAATCAACGCGACGGAGAATTGCAATCTCGTGGGATCGATAATACACGCCACGTTTCAGCTCCGTCGAGGCCGGTGTGGTCGGCTCCCTTGCAAATCCGGAAATAGACGCGGTGAACAAGGGTCGCTCTATTGCTCTCATATTATTTCACGTCGGATGTCACTATGATAACACGACAATTATAATAACGTTCGCCCACGCGTGAAGATGCGATACGATCGTCCAGAATGTCGCATGCGCGCGCGTGGCGCTAACATGACGTGGCACCATATTGTACGTCCCAAATCGATGGGTTTTCACTCGATGCTCTTTAATCGACACTCCAGCGGCGACCGGCCTGATAATATTACCCGAGCTTTACAGTAAACATACGCGAAAATCTCGCTAGCGTGTCACCCTGTTAACCATGCCGAATATCGAGAGGCGCGATTATTCGATAGATGCGTTAGGTCATGTGATGAAACATCGCGGATGTTAATCCCGCGGTCGACGATATAGAATAACGCGCTTGAAAATGAATTCTGTTAGCTCTGATTTATGCGCTTGATATTTACGCCGCGATTATTCGGCAAACGGGAGAAAGAAAATTTTTGGTCGCCCGGCTATCTGGGTCACGGCGATACGCGCGAGAATAAACGGCGGCTCCGTGTTGTTCTGTCGCGAGCACGTGGAATTCTTCTTTTTATTGTGTTTGCGCGATGACGTAAATTCCGTCGACGATTTCGTCGTTTAATGTCGCAGGATGTCGTGCGTGTTGCCGGATCCCTCGTAAGTCAATCTTGCAAGTGGCCCAGTGCCCTGTACGTCTTCAGTGACAGCGAGGATCTTGGAGTCTCTGCTGAGATTGCATTACGCTGAGACGAGAAGTCCCTTCTATGCTTCGGTAACTGCGCCAACAACCACTTCCTGTCGTGTATACGAATGCGAGACGATCGCGAACGTAGCGAGCGAGCGGTATGAACGTGAAACGAGTTGTGGGTCACGGGAAATAATGTGTGGCTTACGCTCATGATTTGTCTTGACGGCGAGCTTACGAGCAAAAATACGTGTTTTCTACTTGTGTGATAAACTGCAATACATATTTGTCAACGATAAATGCGGTTTATGCGGGCGCCGCTCGTTGTTGCTAATAGAGTGCGAACTCACGAGAGTTTAATGCTCCACTCGCTTGCAAGTGACGCGGATATATCATGAGTTATAGACGGATTGGTAATTGATTCATTAGCGCGTGATTTCGCTTATTAATTGAACAAGATATTCACGAGGCAAGCCTTGTTTACACAAAATGTATCGAATCGCATTAAAATACGCAGCCTGCGCTTTTAGCAATGAACTTCGATATTCAAGGGTTGGTATAATCGTTTATGTGCAGGAACAGGTTCCACCAGAATGATAATTTCTTTACGGTGTACGCTTTTATATTATAGAAAAAAAAGTGAGGATGAGATAGGAGAGAAGGAAACAAGGAGAGAGAGGGAGAGAGAGGGAGAAAGAGAGAGGGGAGGAGACAGAGAAATAGGAAAGAGAAGGAAAGAGAAGAACTTGAATGAGCGAAAGAGAGGAGAAAGGCATAATAGCGGCACAATAGAGGCATAATAGCAGCGTAATAGAGGGAGAATAGAGGAGAGAGAGAGGAAGAGAGAAAGAAAAGATAAGAATGAGTTACCGCGAAAGAAAGAGAGAGAGAGGGGCGAGGAAGGGGAGTGATTTTATTTGAACTCGGAAAGTACGCGTTACGCTACCCTTGTCCTTTTTCCAGCAGGATTACATGCTTGGGTACGGAGATCACTTGAACCGAGAATACATGTGCTGCTGCCGTCGTCAAAGGAACGTCTTGACGCAGCGGGTAAGTAAACGATATATTTAACAGGAAACTATGGTACGTTACGTGTTTTACGGCGAGTAAACAAGCGCCTCATATAATCGCTCGCTGCGGGCTGACGGCGCGATGCGGCATTCTGTCTAATACGGTTATGTAACGCCTGGGCTCTCTATTATGTTCGGGCACCGTATTTCTAAGTTACGAGCGTTAAATTCCGTTCACGATGCGTTCTGCGTTGGTGCAGGCTATTAGTCACGAAGGGCGCGTTATTCGCACCCGACGATCGTTGTCTTCCTTTAGGCGTCTCGCCGGCCGGGCCCATTCACTAGTTCCGATGAAAGAGGAAGTCAGATCTGAATACATTGCATGCGCATATCGATTGTTCATGATGATTAATGGGACGTTTCTGAAGCGTCCTCCACTGTAACTACAGTACTCGACGGCCGAACGCAAATTGGGTTAACATGCGCTCGAAGATGAAGGATCGCGCAAAACCATCTGACAGCGAACAACGCTGTCAAACACGTAGTCTCAATCATCCTTGATCCTTTGATTCGTTGGTGTTGTTTGACCATACGTTTGTCGAACGATATGTAGTGTAAGCGAAGTGATGTAGTATTAAATTTCTTCTATTTTCGAGTCTTTTATTATATATTTATAGGAAAATTGAAACTCCTTTTTTTACTGGCAACCGGAAAGTTCACAAGATGTTCGCTTCTAATACATTTTGAACGAAGAGAGAACGATACATAGTAGAGTAGAATATATTACTTCTAGCCGGTATCTCGTGGGGAGTAAAGAAAAATCACTAAAATCCATTAGAAACCACTAAAATTCATCAAAAACCACACCAAATCACTAAATCCCTTAAAAACTTCAGAAAAATCTAAAATTTTGTATCTCCCAAAAATCTTCCTATTATTCAAAAATCTCAAAATTAAGCAAAAACATTAAAATTTATCAAATCCCCTTAAATTTAGTGATAATTTTACAATTTTTAATGTTTTTCTAAATCAGCATTTCATTTCTAGCCGGAATCTTATGGGGCAAAGAAAAATCACCTAAAACCACCAAAATCTAGGTACATTTACCTCAAAAATTGCAAAAATAAAGGAAAACTCACCTTAAAACAATTCTTAGGTCTAGCAAATTTTGGCGTAATCAAGGTATAAGTTCTTCAAATAATATAAGCTTTTAATCCATTAAAACGCTCAAAAGCACTCGTATTCCATCACAAAAATATGTTAGAATTTCTGGCCGGTCTCTTTGTGGAAGATCAAAAAATCACTTAAAATCATCCTAAATCACCACAAAAACGACCCTTTGGATTTAGCATCTTTGATGTAATCACATAAAAACAAAGACGCTGTTGGCGAACCAATGCGAAACCATTTCCTGTTTTGTTGATTTGAATATTGTTTGAATGTTGTGTGATGTCATTATTTTTAACTGTATTATATAGCTATGTAAGTTTTTGTATTTTTACCATTTCCATTCGATTCCATTCCTTTGATTAAAACGTTTTATGAAACTTATAGCGGTTAAATATGACTTAATTCACCGTAAATAGCGAAAACCCAATAGACGCTACGCGTCCTGGCGGCGAAGTCGCCAAGAACCATAGATTTAAAAATCGTGCAAAACTATCTCAAAACACTACGTTTTAAACCCTAAACATCCACAAAAGCACTACCTCCCATCACGAAAAAGCAGAATTTTTTTTTAAACGATGATATTAAAAACGACACCTCCGGAGTATTCGAAATTTCTAGGGTACTCAATCTAGCGAAGTAGACCTAGATATTTTTAACGCACTCTGCATTTGGAGATTTAAAAAAAACATAATAAAACTATTAAAAAACAGGTTTTAAAAGAACCTTTAAAAAGTAACAAAAAAAAGAAAACTATCAAAAAACAACCTTGCATTTGTGGTGCACTTCAGATTGGTCAAAAATTTTAAGTTCAAACAAAAAACAGGTAAAATCAAGATTTTTTATATCTCTCAATTAACATGTAAAAAGCTTTTATTGATTATTGGATATTAGCTGAAATTTTACAATTTTTTCTGATCATTTAGTATTCAAAAAATTTGTATTATTAAAAATATTACAAACAAACAAGCAAACAAAAATATGTTTTTTGTCCTAAAACAGTTATATCCACACTTTAAGCATCATTTTTGTTCGTATTTGTACTATTTTAAAGCAAGAAAAACTAGCATTTTAACTGAACATTGCACCTAATAAATATTTATAGGAAACTTATAGTACAGATGAAGCAACGTGTCAGCTTCGGAATGAAATTGCGACGAAGGGGGCCGCCTTGAAGAATAAGGATATCGAAGTAGAGAAGTTGCAGAAGAAGTTAAACAACCATGAGAGTAATATGAAGAAGTCACTGGAAGAACAAGAACTTGAACTCCTTCAGAAATTAATTGAATCCCAGGCGACAATAATCACTTGCTAATAGGAAGCAATTAAAGAGGCAGACAGGATCAACGAATTGGAACGTGAATTGCACAGATTAGAATCTAAACAGATTAGAATTAAATCTAAACTGGTAGGTTAATTTCTTTATCTATAAGTATCAAGACCGAGCGCCAAATAGTGCTCGCAATTATAATACTAGAATACTTTATGGGAAACAATAGAACCCGGTACCAGTTGCTTGGGAGGAGAGCAGATTATTTACTCATTGCTAGAAGTAACTTTAACTTTAAGAGATCCTTGGTCAAATGGTGACACTTGCCACAATGCACGAATGAATTGTAATTCGTCAGGTGCAAAGTTATCATCTCTTAATACCATTTCTTATTTCAATGGATAAACATCATGAACATTGATGTTCATTCTGGAAATGATAGTGGTTTTCACATCGCTCTTATATCCCTCTTTCTTCAGCGCATCTTCACATTGATTGAAGAATAAAGCCTAGCCTATTTCCCTGAATTTACCATCCTTAACACTAATCCTCGTTCTCGAACGTTCTCGAACGTTGTTAAAGTCAGTCTCAGCAATTATACAATTTCAGCCTTCTAGTTGCTTGGTCCTAGAAGTAAAAAGGGAGAGAAAAAATAAATAAAAAAACAGTCTAAGAATCTATAATTACGAGCGCCATTTGGCGCTCGGTCTTGATACTTATAGATAAAGAAATTAACCTACTAGTTTAGATTTAATTCTAGTCTGTTTAGATTCTAATCTGTGCAATTCACGTTCCAATTCGTTGATCCTGTCTGCCTTTTTAATTGCTTCCTGTTGGCAAGTGATTACCGTCGCCTGGAATTCAACTAATTTTTGAAGGAGTTCAAGTTCTTGTTCTTCCAGTGACTTCTTCATATCACTCTCATGGTTGTTTAACTTCTTCTGCAACTTCTCTACTTCGATGTCCTTATTTTTCAAGGCGGTCCCTTTCATCACAATTTCATTCCAAAGCTGACACGTTGTTTCATCTGTATTTTTCTTCAGCATATCATATGTTATGTGGATCAGAGAAACTTCTTTGTCAACTTTGTGGTTTTGTTTTTGTAAACTTTATTGTGCTTTGGTTTGAATTGTAATCAATCCTGCATGCGTATCGCGTATGTAATCGCTAGCGTGTATACACGAATCGTGACTACGTTTCCTGACGTGACGCTGCTCCTGATCGCGATGACGTCTTATAAGTTAGCGGAACAAAGTCAGCAGAATAAATTCTAACTAATGTTTTTATTTGTTGCTCATTTGTTGCTAAAAAGTTGCCAAAGAAAAAAATTTGTTGCTCTGTTAGTTTTTTCTAAAAACGATGTTCCGCTAAAAGAAGATGAAGAGTAAACTACGAGAAAAAATTTGTTGCTCGATTGAATTTGATACTGGCGTGTTGCCTAAATCTGTTGCTCTAAAAATATCCAAGTTACGAATTTGTTGCTCGCCTAATATATTTAAATAATAGCGAAGAAGTTACCAGCGTGCAAGGAGTCACAAGAGTAAACTATAAGAAAAAAATTGTTCCTTGCATAAATTTAATACTGGTGTGTTGCCTGAATTTGTTGCTCTGAAAATATCCAAGTTACGAAATTGTTGCTCGCCTAATATGTTTAAATAACAGCGGAGAAGTTACCAGCGTGCAAAGAGTCTCAAGAGTAAACAATTAGAAAAAAATTGTTGCTCGCTTAAATTTGATACTGATGTATTGCTTGAATTTGTTGCTTATTTGTTGCTAAAAAGTTGCTAAAGCTAGAGAAAAAATTTGTTGCTGTTAGTTTTTTTTAAAAACGACGTTCCGCTAAAGAAAGATTAGTTAGCGGAACAATATGTAAATAACAACGGAAGAATAAAAAATCGAATATTATAATAGCATAGGAATTTGTTGCTAATTAGTTGCTCACAAAATACGTTAGTCCGGAATATATTGCTCCGCTATTTTTTTTTTTTTTTATAATGTTCCGCTAAAAGAAGATGAAAAGTAAACTACGAGAAAAAATTTGTTGCTCGATTGAATTTGATATTGGCGTTGCCTGAATCTGTTGCTCTGAAAATATCTAAGTTACGAATTTGTTGCTCGCCTAATATATTTAAATAATAGCGGAGAAGTTACCAGCGTGCAAGGAGTCACAAGAGTAAACTATTAGAAAAAAAATTGTTGCTCACTTAAATTTGATACTGGTCTGTTGCCTGAATTTATTGCTCTTGAAACATCAAAGTTATGAATTTATTACTTATGTTGTAAATAGCAGTAAATGTGTATCTATGGATTATATATAACACAAAAAGTTTTGAAAATTTATATTTTATTCGTATCTGTTTTTATTTTATATTTTGTTCAATACATATATTAATAATTGTGGATCTGTTTTATAATTTTCAGATTTTTTTTTCAACTTTTTCTGTTAAATCATCATGTTTCGTACGGACGCTGCCATCCGCACGGACAGAGTACGGCGGCCCAGGCGCAGGCCGCTCGCGCGCAAACTCCGCTCGCCGCTACCTCGCGCCGTCGTCGCTACGCGGCGGCGATCTCATCCGGGCCGCCGCTCGCGGTTAAATCCTGGTTCGGCGTCTATATAAGACGGCGCGAGCGACGACTTGAGGCCTTTTGAGTGCGCGTTGCATGTTAGGTCACTGCCAGGGGACACAAACTCGCTCTTTGATCTGTTCTTTTCAGCTGCACTGCTGAACTGGTACAATAAGTTAAAGTGAGACAAGTATATTTTTTCTCACTCTAACTTATTGCGCCAGTTCAGCAGTGCAGCTGAAAAGAACAGACCACTTGTAAAAATTGGCTCCCGTTTTTAGTGGCGCCCTTTGAAATTGTATCCGGATGTGGGCAAACTCAACGGTTGACGTCTGCGGAGTGGGGATATGCGTCAATTGAAATATGCTCATGAACTGGCGCGCATAAACAGATGTTCTTGAGATATTCTAGCGAGCAATAGCGAGCAACAGCGAGCATATATAAAGCGAAAAATATATATATTATTATCTTATTATTAATCATTATAGAATAGTAATAGCGTAGTAATAGTACTAAAACAATTAGCAAAGTCGTAGAAGTAGCAACTAATCTACAATACATATATACAGTAGACGTACAACACACACACACACACATACATACACACACACATATATATATATACACACCACACGCACGCACGCCGTACGCATATACACAGAATTTATTAATTCAATAGTACATTTATTGAATAAATTTATCATGGAGTTCAATATTTATGTACAATGAGTCCACAATATATTTTCACATATATTTCATGGACTTTCACAACGATCTCTATTGTACCATATCGCTTGTTCTTAACAGTAAAAAAAGTGGTTGTAATTACCATACACATTAAATATTGTTTAAATGTTAATATTTATAGTAATATGAATAAATAGATATTCACTGTCACGTAATGTACGGCATCGCAAGTGTTATTGGATACCTCATATAATTTGGTTCTTTCATTTTTTAATTCTCATAATCTTATGGAAATAGTAAAAAATATACATTTATACATGTGCATATATGGATGAACACAACTGTATATGTGCCATATGTGCATAAGTTGCTTGCTATTGCTCCTTATAACGTCTGCTGTGCGCGCCATTCATACTTCCATTGGCGCGCATCCTCACTCCGCGTGACGTCACCCATTTAGTTCGGCCACTTCCGGAGATCTCAGAGGGCGGTAGCTGTAGGTAGTGCCACTTACCAGACGGGAGTTATTGGTCACTGCTTTTAGAGTGTCTACGACACGTTAGCTTTCCTCGTACGAGACATTTTGGTATCTCCACCTCCTCGACACTACTGACCGGCTGATAAGGAGAATTGCCGCGAACTGCTAACTTTACTTTTGAATGAGACATAATGCATTCGAAAGGGGAGGTCGAGAGTATAAATCGTGTTAAGGTTTTGGGTATATAGCTTTGACTATATAACCATGGACTGCTAGCGACGATTCTAAGCGTCTGTCAACATCTGTAGCGCCGCCAGGACCAAACAACGATAAAAGAAGGAACTCAGTAGAGCAAAACAGAGTTAGCAACGTAAACGCTTTTAATATCCGCGTATCACATGGTGATACGTATTGGAAAGACGTAATAGTATAGTAGAAGTAATAAAAACAATTAGAAAAAGAATTTTCTTGAAAACCACAAATACTTTGTAACAAAATTAATTATAGAAAATTATGTTAAAATTGTTATGAATTATGAGGGAAAATTAATGAGCCAAAAATATCAATATATCAGACATAAATTGATAAAAATTATTTTATTTCAAGAACAATAATATAACGTCATTTGGGGTAACTTTTATATCGCTGATATGAAAGTTCTACCTCTATCCGTTTAATGATGCCACATGTTTTTGTAAGCCGTTGCAAATTGTTCAAAATTATCCCGGTGTTTCAAGTTACCTCAAATGACGGAATTTTAAATAATGTTTAAAAAATGTTAAACTTTCTTTTTATAATATTACATATGTATTATATAAACATTCTTAATATATATATATATATATATATATATATATATATATATATATATATATATATATATATATATTAAGAATGTTTATATAATACATATGTAATATTATAAAAAGAAAGTTTAACATTTTTTAAACATTATTTAAAATTCCGTCATTTGAGGTAACTTGAAACACCGGGATAATTTTGAACAATTTGCAACGGCTTACAAAAACATGTGGCATCATTAAACGGATAGAGGTAGAACTTTCATATCAGCGATATAAAAGTTACCCCAAATGACGTTATATTATTGTTCTTGAAATAAAATAATTTTTATCAATTTATGTCTGATATATTGATATTTTTGGCTCATTAATTTTCCCTCATAATTCATAACAATTTTAACATAATTTTCTATAATTAATTTTGTTACAAAGTATTTGTGGTTTTCAAGAAAATTCTTTTTCTAATTGTTTTTATTACTTCTACTATACTATTACGTCTTTCCAATACGTATCACCATGTGATACGCGGATATTAAAAGCGTTTACGTTGCTAACTCTGTTTTGCTCTACTGAGTTCCTTCTTTT
>NW_022639452.1:4846147-4879585 GCF_010583005.1 Odontomachus brunneus
TATATATATATATATATATATTATTCATATATTATACAGAGTTGGCAAAAAGTCCGGAAACGGTCAAATATCTCGTAAAGGATCAACTGTAGCGAAAAATATGTAAGTAGCAAAGTTGTAGGGCTTAATAAAATATACCTAATGATGGCTAAAAATTTGACTTTGGGTGGAGAACGAAGGTCATACGAAGGTCAAATTGAATTTTTTAAATTGGATCCCCCATTTTTTATTACATATTCTTGTAGCTTATTTCAAGGGCTTTCTAAAAACTTATAATAAAGTATTTTTTTATTAGGCATATTTAGAGTTATGAGGCTTGAAAGGATTTTGGCCTTTAACTGTTTCCGTTTCGTAAAAACGTATCACTGTCTTCTGAACGATGGATTTAGAAATAAAATTGCGATCAGGATATGCAGCATTGTGTAGATCAGTTACTTCTTCGTATGATCTAATATAGTCTCCAAATTTTCGATAAAGAAACATCATTATCTTTTCTTTATCGGTTAACATTTTTAAAAAAGAAATTTGAAATTGTAGTTGGAAAAAGAAAAGAAAAAGACAAAGAGTAAGATGCGAGAGAGCACGACTCGTTTTTAAAATACAAAGATCGAGAAGCGTTATCGTGAAGCGCGGGTATGCGCGAGTTTTGACTGAGTACTTGTGATATTACGTCGTGAATGAATAACCGCGTTCGATGCAAGCGAATGAACAACTAGGCTGAGAGCCTAAAAACATAAACACAGGAGAAAAACAAGAATAACTTTGTTTTTCGTATCTCGAGCTAGACGATATGACCGGCTTAGTTGTTCATTCGCTCTCATCGAACGCGGTTATTCATTCACGACGTAATATTACACGTACTCAGTCGAAACTCGCGCATACACGCGCTTCACGATAACGCTTCTCGATCTTTGTATTTTAAAAAACGCGTCGCGCTCTCTCGAATCTCACTCTGTCTTTTCTTTTTTTTTTCCAATTACAATTTTAAATTTCTTTTTTAAAAATGTTGACTGGAAAAGAAAGAATAATGCTGCTTATTTATCGAGGATTTGGAGACCGCATTAGATCATATCAAGAAGTAGCTGACCATATTAAATACGAAATGCTATCAATTAAATCTTCTTTCGAAATATCACACTTTGCCAGAGACTGGATATATTCTTTCAAGAACGAATTCACACTTGCAGCTTCCATTTTTACAGTGATACAAAGTCGATGTTTAACGCAGAATAAACGGAGATTTGCTTACTAACAGACTCTCGTCAGAATAATGATCAGAGAACCCAACGAAGCCCTAACGATCGTTGCTATAGAGAACAAATTCTATTCTAGAAAGGTCTTAAAAATGGTCGAATTCGCTTGGTATGCGTCAAAGTGAGCATATGTAAATTATTACCCGCAACATTTTACAGCCATGTCAGAATTTTATAATAAATAAGAAATAGGCAAAAAAATATACAAAAATTATTATTATTTTTCATTACACATAAATAACTGCAAAATATTTAATAAAACCGCATAATAAAACATAATAAAATCGTATAATAAAACATTATATTATTTATTTATTTGCAAAGAATAAAAAAGTTTAATTGCACAAAGTCGTCTGAAGAAAAACAAATTTTTCACAACGCGGTCTTGAACCTATGTTGCGCGAATGGTAAAATTATAGGCGCACGCTTACCCAGCTCGGCCATCACGCTTCATGCTAAATGTTAGTCATCCATTGTATTTACCTTACAGTTGGAAAATGCATACTTTCAGATGCAATTTTCTTAGAAAAAAAGGCCCATACACCCAAAACCCTTAACAAGGTTTATATTTTCGACCTTTCCTTTCGAATGCACTATGTCTCATTCAAAAGTAGAGTTAGCAGTTCGTTAGCATCTCTTTGTGAGAGGAGGGTTCGTGAGATCCTTCCGGATTACTCTGCAGCCATTCACCACTAGATGAATGCTTTCTTCTGTGATATCTCGAGCACTGCAGATATCGTGCGCCCGTTCTGCAAGACTTCGTCTCTGTCGCGCTTGCGACCTATCTTGCGAGTTACTCGTCTCTGCGGCTAAGTCCGTGCATAATTTATAAGGAGATCCCACTAAGTGCAAAATCGATTTTGGAATGAGCTATAGCGCGTTCAATAGCTGTAATATAGAGTATAAAAAGCCTAAAAAGGTTTGCGTGAATAGGCATTCGTTTCCGAAATATTGCGATGCAAAGTAAGAGTCACGGAACCATGTCGCGTATAAAGCATAACGTGGCACTACCATTCACCAAAGTGGCGTAGCTGAGCAGACTAAGGTTCTCGCGCCGGTGCTTTTTGCGCCGGCGGCGAATGTTCAAGTCCGGCCGACGAGGCGACGACATACAATGTTTTTTTTGTACGCTACGCGAGATATATTAATATTTTCCAATGTGAATCAACTCTGTTTCCCACAGAATATGTATAATATGAATTGCGTTTGTGGACAACACAATGCATTCATTAAATGTTCTTGGTGCATGAAAGTATTATGTTTCCACTGTTTTTATATAGAATTTCATCCGCAACAATGCGACACAATGGTCGAATTTTATAATTGTTAGATATTGTACACAAAATACTTATTTTAACTTGCGACATTTATAAACTATATATCATGTATTTACAACATATACTATTTTCATAATTGTAAACAGTATGTTTTCATATTATTTTCCATTACCGCGACATAATACTGCCCTAATTGCTCACATAACAATTACATCGACATAGAAATACAAATATATATATATATATATATATATATATATATATTTATTTATTTATTTTTTATTTATTATAAAATTCTGACATGGTACAATATTGCGAGTGATATTCTATATAAAAACATTAAAAACATAAATGGTTCGCACACCATGAACATTTTATAAATGGAAGCCGTGTGTTGCAGATGCATTTATTGTTTTGTAAATTGGGTGGAAAACATAACTGATTAACGTTATAAAATATATCACGTTCATTTGCTAACTTTGACGCCTACCAAGCGAATTCGAAGAATATAATTGAACACTACACTGATGCGATTCGCATACAATCGTTGACGCATTATTTATTATCGATAATAAATAATGCGTCAACGATTGTATGCGAATCGCATCAGTGTAGTGTTCAATTATATTCTTGTATCATCTGTAAGTCGGGACAGTTTTGAATTTTTTTTATTATAATTTTTACTTGCCTATAAAAATATAAGGCTGACATATTGATATACATTTTGGCGGAATAATTTATAAGTTACACATCGATTTATTATTATTATCGCGAAATATTTTGTTATCATGTGAATGTTTTTTTGCCAGACTCAATAGGATCAATAATAAATTGAAACGACTGATTACCAACATACGGCTTGACAACAGAATGTAAATAT
The DNA here is from genome assembly GCF_010583005.1 of Odontomachus brunneus. Lineage (NCBI taxonomy): Eukaryota > Metazoa > Arthropoda > Insecta > Hymenoptera > Formicidae > Odontomachus > Odontomachus brunneus. Next base: position 4,849,558 of record NW_022639452.1, read on the forward strand.
TGTTCATATAACGACGTCGTTAATTTTCCAGATTTCGAACATACGACAACATTTCTACATATTTTTAGCAGATCATCCATATCTTTCTGCACACGCACTCCAAAACTGCCTGCGAATTCTTGCAAACACAGAAATACTTTTGGTAATAACTTATCGGATTTTGTAATGGAATATTGGGCGGTGTACGAATGAGAAACTTTATTTAAATCGCCGATGTACAGTTCTACCAATTTTTCGCCAGTGTGCGTATACGTTCGCGCCACATTCATTCTATACTCGCAACTTGTTTAGTCAATATTTATCACAAAATCCGAATCAATCAGGTATAAGAGCTTGCAGTATCGTTTGAAATTGTGTTGCTGACGCTATTACAGCTTCTGCTGATACCATTTCTTTCTTGGATACATAGCGGACAACTCTGCGATTCGAAATCCTATATTAGAAATATCATCATTCTGCGTAGAAATATCATCATTCACGATTGAGATGCAACAAATCGGAAAGCATCTATATGCTCTTCGCTGCTTTTGTGTTATGATATTGCGTGGCTGCAGCCATGGTCTATTGTTGCATTAGATGTCGTGTTATAAGCTGTTTGTGTTCTCTTGCTTCCGTAAACCGATCGTATACCTTTCTTTTTATCTCTTTCATTTTATCGTTGAACGTTCTGCCTAATAAAATAAAATATTTTTTCGTTAAGAACTTTTCGAGTAATAACACTTGAAATTTCCAACACTTTGACATAGAATACAAAATATCTTGTAAAATATTCATTAAAAAAAACAAAATATTTTATATAATAAATATAAAAAAATTTTTTGTGCTTTTTTTTAAATAAATTAATTTGCCTCATTATTCTGTGCAAAAAAGGCAAGATAATCGAAAGATGTGATGGGGGCGGACTTCTCTTCCCCGGCCCTTATCAGGGTCATGCTCAGGGGAGACGAGGGCTGGTCTGCCGTGACCTCCTTCTGCGACCCGGTAATGTCGCAGAAGGAGGAGCACGAGAGGGAGAGAAGGGGCAAAGCGGCCCCCCGGGATGGGATGAGACGCCGTAGGAGGAGAACGGCGCCTCACCTACCCGCGCATCAGCGCGGGATAGAAGAGCGGCGCACCCGTGGGCGGGGAGGGGACGTCACTGTTGATGTTCCCTCCCCCGGGGTACCTGCAGGTGTGCCGCCCCCTCCCCCTCCCATTGCCTCCGGGTCCTTCTGGCGGCGATCGCCGGAGGGCCCGACGAGGGGGAGATAGGAGGCGCCTGGTTGGGCTGGGGAGACGCGTCGCAAGGCGCGAATCCTCGCCCGTAACAAGGAGTCACACCAGGCTCCTCCGGAAAGGAGGCAGGGCGGCTGATCCGCATGGGCGGGTTTTCAGGCCGCTCACCCCCCTCCCTGAGAGTGGCGGCTCCTGACCGAGAGGGGCGGAGGGACATAATGACTCGTTCGCCCCGCAACCTCGGTCAGGAGCGTACGGGTGGGCCGGGTCCGGATGGGACCGGACCCGGCCAGCAGCGCCTCTAATTGGTGAGGGGTGACCGGACGGGGGGGCCCACGTCCGGTCATGGTGGATTGGTGGAGACGGGCCGGGGGGTTTTCATTCTCCCCCGGCCCGGGAAGGGGGCGGGGTTTTCTTAGTTTTCCCCGCCCGGTGGCTGAGGGCGTCCCGGAAGTATGCGCAAATAGTTCTCGGGGCGCCCTCGCGATGGCCGCAAGGGGCCCGGCAGAGATTTTAGTGGGTAGGCTCTCTCCGGCGATTAATTCTGGAGGGGGAGAGCCCCACACTACCCCTGGGAAAGTCCCGTCTTTCCCGGGGATGTGCGTAATGCATTTCCTCTGCCTTAATAAAAAGAAAAATCAAAAGATGAATATTTTACGAGATATTTTGTATTCTATGTCAAAGTGCTGGAAATTCAAGTGTTATTACTCGAAATTTCGTTCTTAACGAAAAAATATTTTATGTATTTTCTATGTATGTCAGATAGTACAAGAAAAAACATTGTATGTCGTTGCCTTGTCGGCCGGACTCAAACACTCGCCGCCGGCGCAAAAAGCACCGGCACGATAGCCTTAGTCTGTTCAACTACGCCGTTTTGGTGAAAGGTACGTTATGCCTTATACGCGGCACGGTTCCGTGACTCTCACTTTGCATCATAATATTTCGGAAACGATGGCCCATTCACGCAAACCCTTTTAGGCTTTTTATACTCTATATTACAGCTATCGAACGCGCTATAGCTCATTCCAAAATCGATTTTGCACTTGGTGGCATCTCCTTGTTAGACTCTGTCGCGCCTGCGACCTATCTTGCGAGTTACTCTCGCCTCTGCGACGAAGTCCGTACAGGACTTAGACTCTGTCACAGTTGCGACATACCACACGAAATATGCTCTTGACCTTTTATGAATATTTTAAATTGTTTAGGTAATTCTTGTAATAAAAAATATTTTGCATTTGCCTGATGTGCATTATAAACTTCTATAAAAATTAGTATACCTATGAAAATTAATTGTATAATACTTTGCATTTACTATTTAGTGCAATTATTTATCATTACATGTAGGAGAATGTAGTTAAATTTAAATATCATTTACCTGCTGCTATAACTTTAGCTGTGGTACGCAAAGAACAAGTCTCACAACGTTTTAACATTCTTGGCGTTAGTGTTAGATAATCTTCAATAGTTTTATCAAATAAATGTCCCGTTAAATTCATGTCTTTTATTAATAACACATTCATAGATTTTCGCTGCTTGGTGCAACCGTTCAAGCAGGATATTTCGTGTTCTATGTTTGGAGAATCTATCAAAGTTTTGCTTGTTATGTATCCTATGCTACAATAACAATCTGATAGATTTTTTTCAAAACTTTGAAATAGATTCTCCAAGCATAGAACACGAAATATCCTGCTTGAACGGTTGCACCAGGCAGCGAAAAACTATGAATGTGTTATTAATAAAAGACATGAATTTAACGGGAAATTTATTTGATAAAACTATTTAAGGTTATTTAACATTAACGCCAAGAATGTTAAAACGTTGTGAGATTTGTTTTTCGTGTATCAGCTAAAATTATAGCAGCAGGTAAATGATATTTAAATTTAACTATATTCTCCTACATGTAATGATAAATAATTGCACTAAATAGTAAATGCAAAGTATTATACAATTAATATTTTCACAGGTTCACTAATTTTTATAGAAGTTTATAATGCAGATCAGGCAAATAAAAAATATTTTTTATTACAAGAATTACCTAAACAATTTAAAATATTCATAAAATATCAAGAGCATATATATACATTCTTAACTGTCATCGATCGGAAAGGACCACGCAATACACGAACATCGACGGATAAACTTAGGCATTTTATAACAATATGTCTTCGCGAACATAAAACATGGATGTTATATGATGATTTAACAAAAAAAGTAGAAAAAAAATCTAAAAATTATAAAACAAATCGATAATTATTAACATACATATTGAACAAAATATAAAATAAAAATAGATACGAATAAAATATAAATTTTCAAAACTTTTTGTGTTATACATAATCCATAGATACACATTTACTGCTATTTACAACATAAGTAATAAATTCATAACTTTGATGTTTCAAGAGCAATAAATTCAAGCAACAGATCAAGTTTAAGCAAGCAACAATTTTTTTTCAAATAATATACTTTTGTGACTTCTTGCATACTGGTAACTTCTTCGCTATTATTTAAACATTAGGCGAGCAACAAATTCCTAATTTGAATATTTTCACAGCAACAAATTCAGACAACATACAAGTATGAAATTTAAGCGAGCAATAATTTTTCTTCTAATAGTTTACTCTTGAGACTCTTTGCACACTGGTAACTTCTCCTCTATTATTTAAACATATTAGGTGAGCAACATTTTCGTAACTTGGATATTTTCAGAGCAACAAATTCAGGCAACACGCCAATATTAAATTCAATCGAGCAACCAATTTTTTTCTAATAGTTTACTCTTGGGACTCCTTGCACGCTGGTAACTTCTCCGCTATTATTTAAACATATTAGGCGAGCAACAAATTCGTAACTTGGATATTTTCAGAGCAACAAATTCAGGCAACACGCCAGTATCAAATTCAACCGAGCAATAAATTTTTTTCTCGTAGTTTATTCTTCATCTTCTTTTAGCGGAACATTATAAAAAAAAAAAGAAATAATCTAGCAATATATTCGGGACTAGCGTATTTTGTGAGCAACTAATTAGCAACAAATTCCTATGCTATTATAATATTCGATTTTTATTCTTCCGTTGTTATTTACATATTGTTCCGCTAACTAATCTTTCTTTAGCGGAACATCGTTTTTAAAAAAAATTAACAACAACACATTTTTTTCTTTGGCAACTTTTTAGCAACAAATGAGCAACAAATAAAAATATTAGTTAGAATTGATTCTGCTGACTTTATTCCGCTAACTTATAAGACGTTCACGATGATGTCTAAGGAACAACGTGGATCACGACTTCTTATTTCGTATTTGCCTGGAACGCTTAGGGTTGTTATGTGTCGACTAGCGCGGACTGACTGACTCTCACTAATCGTCACAACGCGATAGTTGCGGGTCCTCCACGGCGCCCATTGGAGGGCTGTTTCTCTGCCTACGTGAGGCGGTGGGCCCTTTGAATTTCATCGCTTTGGCCGCGACGGCCGCGTGGTCGGAAGCTGAAAGCGACCGAAATCACGCCGCCTTTTCGTTTGAGCTAACTCGACCGCTATATACGTATATTTATAAGTATGTGTATTCATATTAGGTGAAGTAAAAAGTTCTGAGCGTTTTTTCGCTTTATTTCGACGATGAAATTAACATAGTTAGGATTATCCGATTTCGATCAAATATGCGCCGTTTTGTTCGATAACTTTTGTCCATTTTGAAGGCAATTTCATAATTCCGCGATTGAAGAAGTCCTCGTCCCTATTGGTAAAAAACTTGACCAGCTCATTTTCACAAGCCTCTCTTGAGGCCAGTTTTGTACCATCAAGAAAATTTTGCAAATGCTTGAAAAGGTGATAATCGCTTGGTGCCAAGTCTGGACTATACGGCGGGTGCAATAGAACCTCCCATCCAAGCTCTCGGAGCTTCTGGCGCGTCGTTAATGATGTGTGCGGCCTGGCGTTGTCTTGATGGAACACAACACTCTTCCTATTGGCCAATTCTGGCCGCTTCTGGTCGATCGCCTGCTTCAATCTGGTCAGTTGTTGACAGTAGAGGTCCGAATTGAGTGTTTGGCCCGATGGGAGCAGCTCATAGTGGATGATTCCTTTCCAATCCCACCAAACACACAGCAAAACCTTCTTGGCCGTTAATCAGGGTTTGGCGACCGTTTGGGCCGGCTCACCGCGATTGGACCACGATCTTTTTCGGCTGTTGTTCTCGTATGTGACCCATTTTTCATCACCAGTCACCATCCGCTTCAAAAATGGGTCGATTTCGTTACGTTTCAGCAAAGAATCGCAGGCATCAATTCGGTCCAAAAGGTTCTTTTGCGTCAATTCGTGTGGCACCCATACATCGAGCTTCTTCTTGAGACCAGCCTTATGCAAATGGTTCCAAACGGTTTTCTGGCTAATCTTCAGTTCCTGGGCAATGGAATAAGTGCTCACATGCCGGTCCGACTCGACGATTTCCATGATTTTATCGACATTTTCGACGATTGGCCTACCAGAGCGTGCCTCATTTTCGACGTCCATATTACCAGAACGGAATCGTTGGAACCACCGCTTTGCTGTTGCATTCGATACTGTATTGGGTCCATAAACAGCACAAATTTTTTTGGCCGCCTGCTCCGCCTTTTCACCTTGGTCGTAGTGGTACTGAAGAATGTATCGAATTTTCTCTTTTTTACCTCCATTTTGGAACGCTGTAATACACAACTGACTTGACCAAACACAAAACTGTCACAGAACTTTTTTTGAAGTGTAATGTCACCTTTAAATCGCCGTATAGTATGACCCGATGCGATGTATACATCGTGAGATATGGCTCATCTAGCGAAAAACGCTCAGAACTTTTTACTTCACCTAATATATAGCTATGCGTATCTACATTCGTATAGAGCTCATTTTCGCTTGTGTCTGTTTCACTTAACTTATGTCGTGCACGACTTAACTAATATCTACATAACATCATACTTCTCCTCCGTTTCATTTCTCTGGGTTTTCAAACCATCCAGAAGATCCTTCAATACATCTATTTCCTTCATAACTTGCTCTTTTTCTTTCATTGCCGTCTCACACTGCTGCATCAACTGAGTATTTTCCTCTTTAATTTGTGCTAAGACAATTATAACAGCTGTTCGTAGCTGCTCTTTGGTAGATGAAGAATTGGCCATATCACTCTGTTTCTACTACAAAATAAAAAAGTAAAAATTAAATAAATTTGGAAGAAGCTAGGTCAATCCATAGAGTAATAAACACAGAGGGAAATATTAAACTTTAATTACCAACTTTGTCGTGTAAATTTACAAAATAAAATTTGAATTCAAAATTTTAATCACTTATTTAGGGAAAATTTCAACTTTTCTTTTTCCTATTGGTAGGAACAGCAGCGCCCTCTGAAATACACACACGACTTTATAACTTTAATTTAATTAGATAATTACGGTAAATTACTTCACTTCACGATGTTGACGCATTCACGTTACTGCAAAAAAACTAGCTGTGTATGAAATATTTAGAAAGAGGTAAGTTTCTTTTTGACTTATGGTACGGGATTATTTAAAAAAACATCGTAACGAATCGGCTGTTTTCGAAAATGGCTGTCGCGTTTTGCAAAACGGTAAAAATCCATTGTAAAAAATAATTTAGAAACAAATATAATAACTAACTTATAAGTTAAACAATGTCTTCTTGTCGTACTTCATTTGCGATACATTGCAGCACCCTGTATCCATGCTTTGTATATAATATCACTCCTATGATGCGCAAATTCTGAGACACCTTATATAGTAGATTTATACTGTACTTAATACAAATTCAGAACAAACAACTTAGAAATACTAGTATCATATTTTCTTTATAATCACATGTGCACCATCAATTGGCGCAGGTGCATTAATAGCTCTAATACTCTTTATATCTCTAAAATTTTAATAGTTCCTTTTTACTGGTTTTCATATTTTTTAGCTCTTCTTTAGTACATGTATGAATTTCTTCTTTGGAAAACATTGGTTCAAAATCATCATGGAATTTAATATCTTTAATCGATTTATTCATATATTTTGATAATTTTTATTATTATCTTTTGTTTCTACTACTAAAGTAGAAAACATTTTATTTATTTCATTTATTCCTTCATTATCATTATGCTTCTTAGCTTGTTCATATATAATTTTCTTATATTGTTCCTCTCTTTTTAGTAAATTATCAATAATTTCTTGGTTCCTGAAGTTAGAATATTTATACACTTGACAAGCCATATTTGTTTGCTGTAGTGCTACAAAACACTGCTTAATAAAATGTCTTGTTTGTTTATCAACGCTTTTCAAATTATCTATTGCTCTAATATTTTTTCTAGAATATAATCTTCATTCTTAATGATTTCTTGCAATTCTGGAATTTTTGTTATAAGTAAGTCAAGACCTTCAAGTTCACTATCTGATGGTATACATCTTTTCATTTGTTTGTCCATTTATTGTATTAAAAATTCCATATCATTTTCCTTTCCTATATAAATAATGGATTCGGAAAAATTAGTAGAATACTTAAAACAATGTGATTTTAAAAACAAAAAATGAAAATGAATTTTCAGAAAGTATAATGTTAGTATCAAAACTGTATATAACTACATTAAGAAGTCTAATATTCAATATGAAAAAAGAAAAATTGGGATTAATATTCCTAGAGATGTTAATGGAAGTTTTAAATTAAATTTAGAGCAGCAAAAGCTACTTGAACAAAGTTACTCTTAAATACGAAGTGTTAAACAACTAACCTATAATATTTATCATTAACCTTAATTACAGTACAGAAATGCAGAATTATGGGATTACTGGACCGAAATATGAAACAATGGAATTACAGTATCGAAATACGGAATTCTGGAATTACAGTACCGAAACATGGAAATACAATACCGAACTACAGTACTGAAATACGGAAATACCGTAACGAACTACAGTACCGAGATATCATACAAAATATTTTTTATAATTTAAATGAACTTAGATAATTTTATTAATATATTAAAGGCATATGATTTTCAAAAATATAGTATAAGACAATTTTCTAAAGAATATAAAATATTTGAAAAAACAGTAACTAAATATCTAAGGCAATTTCAAATAAATTATAATAATAGAACATTATCCTTTGATCAAAACAGAGATGTTAATAGTAGATTCTATTTAACTTTACAAAAGGATTCAAAGAGCTTTATTCCTGAACACAAAGTATTAAATAATTTAGCAGCCAAAGAAAAATTAAAAAATACTCTACATTCAAATAAAGTTCAATCTTTCACAGGAAATTACATTCCATCTGATAAAGTAAAAGAATCCGAAGAATCCTTGAAAGTTAAACAGATTGAAAAGCCAACTGAGAAGATATCTGATAGAGATAGCCCAACGAATACAATTAATAAAAAACCAGTTAAAACATTTAAGGAATTAAGAAAAAAGTATGAAAATATAATTTAGTTTTAAGACTCAACTAATATGTGGCCCCATATACGAGTATAGAATCAAAACTGTACAGTTTGGAATCAAAACTCTTTTATCATCTTTCCAACTCAGTGATTTCTTATTGAGTTCTTCTATATATATGTCATGTTTGTGACTTCTAATTACTGTTTGTAAATTGGGTTTATTAATAGCTTTCTGAACATTATTTTCATCACTGAATAATTTAATATTTTGTTGTTTTCTAACAGATTGCATGGATTTTCCGAATACTGAATTTAACATTAACTTCCAGAAATCCTTTTCAAAATTATTTTTTTGTTTTTTGACATTGTTCTGTGTTGAATTTGATTGAGCTATGAAATATGATTGAGTGAATTTGATTCCTCTATGGAGTTTTGTTATTTTCATCCCTAACCTCTTGTAGGGCTAGTATTTTATAATGCACTATATAATTCTTTTTATCATAGAAATGACAAAGCAATTTCTCAGTTTTTCCACCTGGAGAAATTCTGTTTTCTGGTGCTAGAAATAAATCATTAAATTTATTGTGAAATTTTAAATCTCTTGGAAATAATAAATCAACTTCTAATACATAGCCAGTTTCTTCATCTGATTTTTGTATGTAATCAAAATCATTTTTTATTTCATCAGAAGTTAACTATTTAAAGTCTTTTTGTGGTAATTTCTGAGATAAAGCCCACCCATATAGATTATTAGCGTCAAGATACACTAATTGTGTATTATCATCAGCAAGTGAATACCTATTAGAATACTGAGATATCCCACTACAAATTTCTTTCTCAAAAAACATACATCTTGAAAATTTTAGAGATTTATGTTTAAATAAGAATTATGGGTTAGATCCTGTTTGATACTACACGATTTCAGCATTAGCTTAGGATTGTACGCTAAAACATACAGGAGTCCATTTGGAATTACGAGGGCTATCCGGAAAGTAAGGTTACAAGGCGCGTAGCTCTCGCAGGCAAATGTTTTTTTTCAAAGTTGGTACCACTGCTGTGTAGCGGGGAGCCAGCTGAAGCGAACGAGCAGTGCCGGACGTCAGTAGCTTCCCAACTCTCGTTGTGGTAAAGGTTAAAGTTGAGCGTCCTCATTCCGTTTCCCGCCAAGTGCGAAGTGCGCGCTTTTCTACGGAATTTCCATTTTGGAAGGACGGAAATTCACGATGAACAGAGAAGTGGACGGCCGTCCGTGGTGACTGATGAGCTGGTGCAAAAATTGAAGATAATTGATTCCGTACCCATTTTGTCACATGTTGTTTTTACATAACGTCCTCCCCATAAACTGAAACGATTTCGCGATGAATCGCGGCGGCGCTCATGCTCTTTGCATTCAGGTAGCGTATTACAGCACGCACTTCGCACTTGGCAGGAAACAGAATGAGGATGCTCATCTTTAACTTTCACCACAACGAGAGTTGGGAAGCTACTGACGTCCGGCACTGCTTGTTCGTTTCAGCTGGCTTCCCGCTACACAGCAGTGGTACCAACTTTGAAAAAAACATTTGCCTGTGAGAGCTACGCGCCTTCCTTATAGAAATATCATACTAAGAATCATTGATAATTACTTATTTTCAGTATTAAAAATACTGGATAATAAGTAATTATCAATGATTCTTAGTATGATATTTCTATAAGGGCTTGTAACCTTACTTTCCGGATAGTTCTCGTAATTCCAAATGGACTCCTATATATTTTAGCATACAATCCCAAGCTAAACAGGATCGTGTACCAAACAGGATCTAACCCATAACTCTTATTTAAACATAAATCTCTAAAATTTTCAAATACGTCACACAATAACAAAATATCTAATTTTAAATATAAATCGTACCATTCACCAAGATTTTTAATTTTAAAATATTTCCAGACTTTTAAAGCATGTTGGTATTTAACCTCAGTTACGCTTTCTTTTGTTAAAAATGAAAAGAATTTTTCTATTGGGGGTAATGCTGTTTCAGAAAATCTTTCAAAAGAATCTATATATTCATAAGGATAGATACCTTTTCTAATAACTTTTGGCCCCTGCCTTCGGATTAAAACATGTAAATTATTATCTGAAATATATTTTTTTGTTTCTCATATCTGGTTCTGGATTGGATGATAGAGTGTCTACTCTCCAAATATCTGAATAAATCAATAAATTTTAATTCGATATAACAACCGTCATTCATTTTCAAAATCTTACTGAATGAAATGTATTTCTCTTCATTATCTGGAATTAGCTTCAAATTGGATTTATCTTCTCCCAAATTCTTCAAAAAAACATATGACAATCGTAAGGACTGAGATTATGGAATAGTATCGGTATAAACAATGGCTGTTTGTATTTTAAATTACAGTTTCTATAAGCAGCTCCTCTATATTCTCCAGCATAATGATCATGTTTTTGAACTTTTTGATTTTCCTTTGTAAATTTTTTATTAGACAGGTAACATTTTTTTGTTTTTGTGTATTTTTGTAAGTCAACGTTATAGATTTATTTTCTTTTAACAGCTTATGAACTGTTTTTACATGTTCAGTTATCTGTTATATGAAGTGGTAAATCAGCATATTTACCTCTATAAATTTCTAATGGATTTTCTAAAAAAGCGTTGCTTTTAGGACTCGAAAGTCCTCATTGTTATTATAAATATTCTTGATATATAATCCATAACCACACGGAATATGAAGTTGAGTTTTCTGAGTACATGATTTTTCTAGATTTGGGTGACATGTTTGAATTGGTTTCAGGATGGATTCAAAATCGCAGTAAATCACATACGGATGTTTCAGCATTCTCTGTATGTTTTTAAACTTTAGTAACGTGTTTGTTGGTATTACCGGAATACAAGTCTCATTACTGAAGCATATTTTTTATGCTTCTCTAAGCTTTTTAAGTTCTAACTGAATAGTTCAATATCTTCTGCAGAAATACTTTTTGTTTTTATTAATTTCTAACTGATTATTTAATAATCGACTCAAGCTCTTAATCCAGCAATAATGATTATTAGTTTTATTTCCAAAGTATAATAGATCAATGTTTTTCTTATAATTCTGATTCTTATTATGATATAATGGATAGAATGTCTTTCCTTCAAAACTGAATACTGTGATATTAATTTCTCTGTTTTTCAAGTTAGGAATATTAGGAATATCCTGTAATTTTATTGGAAATGTGATTCCTCTAAAATTTAATTCATTTTTAAATTCTGATTTATTATAATGATATAATTCATTAACATGACCTTTCGCTTGATGTAAACACGATATTACACTATTACTAAATCATTCATTATCATTATTTTTAACATTAACACAGGCTTTCTTAGCTATAATCCACTTTGGTAATTCAATGTAAGAATTTTCACTTAATAGTTTGAATTTGTTTATATTGATTCTTAAATAGTTTATTGCTTTTAATGTCCAACCTGAGCCTTTTGCTTCAAATTCGTCACATCTTGAGATAAATAACTCTTTTTGTTCATCCCAATACTCGGCTAAATTATTTCCATCTCCTTGTTTTATAATAATATTTGGTAACTGAAACTTGTGTGTCATTTCAACTTCTATATTCTTAAAAAATCACATTCCAACTCTAAATTAATTTTAATATTTTTATGGAGATTTAAAGCATTTCTGAATATACTAATAGGCTTTTCTTCTATTAAATTCAAATAACCTTTTACATCTAAGTTTCCATCATGATTATTATGTTGATAAGTCAATAATCGCTCTTTATAGGCAACTTCAACCAAAATAATGTCAGGTTCTGGGTTGTGCTTTGCTTTATGCAATGGTATAGAAGTTTCTTTAATATATTTACCACATACCCTTATAGAAATATCATACTAAGAATCATTGATAATTACTTATTTTCAGTATTAAAAATACTGGATAATAAGTAATTATCAATGATTTTTAGTATGATATTTCTATAAGAGTATAACACATTTTATTTTCTTTATTATTTTTTCTTAGGTTTGATTATAATATCATCATCAAAGGGAAAGATTTTCCCAATTTTAAATGTTTTTTTTTCTTAATTTTATATACCCTAATAATTTCTTTGATTAAATCAGCTTTCCTGTATCTATTAATATATTAAATTTTTAATTTTCTTGCTATGTTGTATAATTCTGATAATTTAAGTGTTTTTAATTTTCCTTCCATTTATAACATCCAATTTATAATAAAAAGAATTTTTCAATATATGCCTATTCCTTTTTTATGTAATTGTGTTTTTATGTCTCTGATAATGTGTATGAGTATAATATCTTCCACATTCACATAATAAACGTTGATAATTTACAGCTTTTTTACATTGTTTACACGTTTACTCGTATTTATTTTTATAATTATAGAAATTTTCAGGATGTCTTAATTCTAAACATATTCTACAACGGTTTTGCTTGGTCATTTATTTGGAAAAAGAGATTTTCAGTATTCCTAATTTTGCTAAATCTATATCTTTTCATACTCTCTAAAATGCTGATTCATATTTTTAAATATTATTCTTTTGAAATCATTTTTAACAGTATTTTCAATTTCATATAATCCCTTCGTTTTTGCGTGAAAAGTCTTAGCCGTTTTTGTTTTATACTCCATTTATTTATTCCCAATATTTTCTCAATTTAGATAACAGTAATAATTATTCTAAATATGTTTTTTTTATACAGATATATTACTATTACCCCAGTAAAATAAACAGGGTAACAATTACTGCCCTTTAAAAATTATAAAAATACTTAAAAAAATTAAACCTATTTGGCACATCTGATTATCCTAAGAAACATAAAAAAAGAACTGTAAATGCTTGCAAAACTTTTGTGCTTGTTCTCTTCACGTTGAAAAAATTAAAGATGAATTAAAAGGAGGAAAAATATAAGATTTTATTAGTTTAAGATGTAAAATATACAATTATAGAACCGATTATTTGACTTTTGATCTCAGTTTAAAAGAAACTAAAAGGAATTTTATATTAAAGATTTGACGACAAATTAAATATTAATAAACGATCAAACTTGTTTTTTAAACGACCATCGTTTAATTCCTTCGTTAAATCATTCGATAAAAATATATTTCTCACTCCAACATCGATATCTCCAACACTCCAACACTATATTTCTCACTCCGATCTTTCAACATCGATCAACGTTTAAAACCCGTATTGAGAAACGTTTATTTCACTGTAATATGTTCATTTACAAAAAAATATATGAAATATATTCGTTTTATTTACTTAAATTTAGAGAAAGCACCATTTTGAGCACTCTCAAATATTCTTGAAACCACTATTTCTTTTTTTTGTGAAAAAATCAAAAAGTCGAATAGTAGTTTCTTGATGACTGATTTTACTAATTTATTAATTGAATTGAATTGAATTATTCTGTCATTTTTATTCAATCGAGTCATTTTTTGTTTACACTTTTAAAATAAACTGTATTTAATGATTTTTGTTAAGGAATTGTGATTAAACCAATGAGTAAAATTTTCTAAAAACATATGTGATAAAACTAAATAAGCATTTAATCCCTTGATATTTAAAATTTGCAAAGTTTGATTATTTTATTTCAAAAAATTCTAAAGTAGTCAAAAAATCATATTAACTTTACAATAGTATTGTTTCGAACGGCTCGAGATGGTGAGTTCGGTTTGCGGTCGAACTGCCGTCGACTGCTACGTTGTTTGCGCGAGTAATCGGTCGTGCTTTCCTATCCAGGAGCCTCTTAGGATGTTGTAAGGAAAAGGCACGAATGCTCTTGTGTGCAAGATCACGGAGAAGCCCCTACGAAGGACACGTGGGGAGTGGCCCGGCAGCTGTAGAGATTGCATTTTTGTGCTTATTAGCTTTTAAGTGAATTTTAATATCATTATATCCACCATGGCTGATAGAAATGTTTGATGCACATATATTGCACCTAATATGAGAATCCGAGTTACTAATTCTTGTGATAAATGGGAATTTGTTTTGCAGCTGTTCAGTAAAGCTGCACTTATGTTTCTTCGAACTCATATCTATTCATAACAAAAGTAAAACTGTTCATAAAAATCGCGAATAGAAAACAAAGTACAGCAATCTGTCAATTCATATAGTTATAACCTCAAAATATAATCACAGTATGTATAAAAGATTCATAATTTCTTAATTCGTGTTACTTATTTTTCGCAATTTTCGAACTTATAATTAGAACAAGACGAACGTATATTCGGACGCAAAAGCTGGAAGAAGCAAAAGCGAGGATATTGAGTGCAAAAAGTGTAAGCAAGTCTGTGTTCTGATATTCATTCTGAGTACTGAAAATCGATAGTTTATGGGCAAGGATCCGTTCAATACTGCAAATTTTGTAGCGTCAAATGAAGCAATATGATTGATCTATTCATCGCTCTAAAGCACTTGTAGCGCTAAACAGATCTTAGTTACATATACTATAGATTTTCAATATTGGCAGTGAAAATCGAAACGTAGCCTCGATATCCAATAAGAGAGTTTATGTTTTCTATAATTATTAATTAGCGAGATTTTTATTTCCAAAAAATAAATTCTTCAAATCAGGATAGACAGGTCAAATTCGGGACAAATCGGGACAAATTGGTTAAATTCGGGACAAATCGGTGCCTCGAATAGCACTCGAAAAAAATCGGGACGAAGAGTGAAAAATCGGGATTGTTCCGAGAAAATCGGGATGTCTGGTCACCTTAATAACATATAACTCTTATATAACTTTTTAGTCACATGTTATTTTCATGTTATATTCATGTTATATAACTGTAACACGTGTGAGTAGGAATTTACAATAAACGTCTATATAACCTACTACATATATTCCGTTTTATTACGGCAATGTAACTGTCATATATCTATGTTTGCTGGGACATAACCTAATTTCTGAGTAATTTGAAACATAATTTTTATATATCATAATTAAAAGCCAACGCCAACATACACAATTAATTTACGACTTTTGAACCGCGAACACATCTTGACTGCAAAGATTTAATAAAATATGAGAACTTACCTATAAAAAACGTACGCACGCTACACGCACAAACACTAAACTCTCTTATTGCTACCGAACACAGTCGTTATTTTTCTAATTCTCTCTGTTATATTCTAAGTCTTTTTCACAGCCTTTGTCTTTGGTTTAGAGTCCGGCCAATCTGGTTCGATGTCTCTGACGTCTCATGCGAATTGTCCTGCAGAGGCGCCACACTGTCAGTGAATACTGGCGCCCACTAGCAAGAATTACAAAAACTAATGAATAATTATCGCATTGACGGTGTTAGAAATGAGTGGGTGCCATGCCACTGAATTATTAATAAATTTTAATACAAGCCATGATGATTATTTATTTAAATATTCGCTATTGTTTATTCATAATCATTCATGGGATTCTTTTTCAGGTCTTAACAAGTTACAGGCTTCAGATATAATAATAAAAACGTAAATAATACAATAAGACGAAAAATCGAAATATCGTGAAAATCGTAATATCGTAAAATCATAAATAATGCGAAATAACCTAAATAATACGAAAAACGTAAAAATATTTTAAAATTAAGCAGAAGATAAAATCATTGAAAATTGAACCAAACACTACGCTTAGTATATTTATCTCAAATTTTTTATGCAGAGCGTAATTTTAAAAAATATGTAAAATTTTGCTTGAAAATGATGTTATTTGTTAAAATGTTTGCCCCAATTGACGTGTGCCTGACCTATGACAAACAATGAAGTTTTTTCTTTTGCTATTTTTTTTAAGGAGGTTGGAGTGTTTTTTTGGTTGAAGTCATTTTACACAAAGGGGTGATCCAGAAATATCAGCACAGTATCAAGCAGTGAAGCAGTGTGTAATTCAGTTTTCTTTGCTTATTTTTTGAGATGTTTGAATCTCTTTTCAGCTGTTTTTGAACTGAATATGCTTCTCCTAAATTGAAGTACGCCAGAAAATTTGTCTCCCATAAACAGTGGTCTAAAAATTTTAGGGGATTTTTGGAAGATTAAAAATTTAGAACTTTTGTGCCGTTTTTAAAGAGATTGAGATATGATTTTGGGTATTTTTTTATATTTTTTGATCTCCCATCCATATAGCACAAATCTCTAAAAGACTTCTTAAAGAGTTCCAAAAGAGTTTCCAAGTCCTCCAGGACACTTTTAAAATTCTTTAAGAAGTCTTTTAGAGATTTGTGCTATGTGAGCAGTTGGGATGGTCCAGAAATGTTACATCAAAACTCGTGTGGGAGATTTAATTTTTAATGTTTTTCATGGAAAACGAGTGCTTCATTGAGGTAATGAGACATCGAAATCAACATTCTTTTTGCTGAAAAGTCATTTCCCACAAAGGGATGGTCCAGAAATAACTACAAGTTTGGAAAATTTAGAAAACTTGTTTAAAACTAAGGGTTCCAATAGGGATTTAGGGTGTTTTTTTCCTTGATTTTATTCATTTTCTCCTTTTTATTAAATGGGTTAAAATTGGGAAATTTTTGAAAATTTGAGTTTTTGGTTTTTGATTCTTTTATTGTTTTTGAGATAATTTTTCTTGATTTTAAGGTTATTGTTGACTGAAAATTGATCTCCCACAAGAAGTGGTCCAGAAAATTTATCCCCCATAAGTGGTTTAGAAATTTTGGAGAATTTTTGGGAGATTAAAAAATTTGGAATTTTTTGCTGTTTTTTACTAGATCGGATATGATTTTTGGTGGGTTGGCGGAGATTTTACGTATTTTCTTGCCTTGAAAATGCATCTCCCAATTTTAGATGGTCTAGAAATTTTAGGGGATTTTTGAGAGGTTTAAAAATTTGAAATTTTTTGCTGTTTTTTGGTTGAAAATGCTTGTCTCACATGATATGGTCTAGAAATTTTGGGAGATTTTTCAGAAATTTAAAAAAATTTGGAATTTGTTTGATGTTTTTTTTTGGTTGAAAATGCTTACTCCATTTGATATGGTCTAGAAATTTTGGGGGATTTTTTGATCTCCCACAAAGGGGCCGGCCAGAAATTCTAGCGTATTTTTGTGATAAAATACGACTGTTTTTGAGCGTTTTAAGGGATTAAAAGCTTATATTATTTGAAGAACTTACACCTTGAATACGCCAAAGTTTGCTAGACCCAAGGATTGTTTTGAGATGAATTTTCCTTTATTTTTTAGGTAAATATACCTAGATTTTGGTGGTTTTAGGTGATTTTTTTTGCCCTACAAGATTCCGGCTAGAAATGAAATGTTGATTTAGAAAAACATTAAAAATTGTAAAATTATCACCAAATTTAATGGGATTTGATAAATTTTAATATTTTTGCTTAATTTTGAGATTTTTGAATAATAGGAAGATTTTGGGAAATACAAAATTGTAGGTTTTTCTAAAGTTTTTAAGGTGATTTGGTGTGGTTTTGATGGATTTTAGTGGTTTTTAATGGATTTTAATGATTTTTCTTTGCCCCCATGAGATTATCCAGTATTTTTAATACTAAAAATAAGTAATTATCAATGATTCTTAGTATGATATTTCTATAAGGGCGGCTAGAAGTAACTAGAGAAGTAGCTAGAGAAGTATTCTACTATCCCAGGTAGCACATACACGTATCAGAAACGTTTCTTAAAAGTATTATAGTTTCAGAACCGTTAAGCACCAATAAGAAACGTTTTAACAAGAACCTCTCTGAAACCTTATTTATGAATCGTTTATAAAACGTTTATAAAACGTTTCTTCAACGATTTTTTCGCAAAAATAACGTTTCACTTAACGTTTTTTGAGTGGACATTTTTACTCATGAAAAACATTTCTGAAACGTTATGAAACGTTTTGGAAACGGTTATAAAAAGTTTGGTTCTAACGTTTATAAAACAGTTTTAAAATCTGTGTATGCTACCTGGGATACGTGTTGCACGTATAGTATTGCGATAATATTCGTAGAGAAAAGCAATTAATCAGTAATCGACTCTCCACTCGTGTATATCTCGATGTATTTTTTATAACACACGTAAACCTTGTAATATATTCGTAAAAAGGATAAGATTTTATATGCACGTAGTATTCACGAACATTTTAATATTTTTTATGCTGCTGATTATATTTGCCAGTTAAGAACAAGAGTTCCAAGTGACAGCTGCAATAACTTTCCGATGAGACTTTAACAAGCCTTCAGTCGCAAAGCACAGTTCGCTTGTTTCAGTCAACATTCTGAAACATCCCAGCAAACACAGAACATAACTGTGATATAACACAGGAGTAACATGTAATATAACTGCTATTATACATTATTAATATTGAGGTTACTTAATTTCCTTTATAACTGCGATATAACTATATTATAAAACTGTTATGTTATTATGTTATTTACTGGTTAAGTTACATCAACAATATAATAGCAACATAACTTTAATATAACTGTTATATAAGAAGTCTAATGTTTGCGTTAAATTTCAGTTGTGCAATATTTTTATACACAAATGTAAAATTATATTTTAGGTGTTTCTCGTATATAAAATGTGATATATGCAAGGATCGCTATCACAATATTGTAAAACTAGAGTTCTTACAAAGAGTCTAATCATAACCTTACTCTGTCAAAGTATTGTGAGAGAGAAAGAAAGAATATTCTTTCTCTTTTGCGAGTTGTAGGTTAAAATTTGATTACTGATACAACATTGTATCAATATTAATCATATTGTGATTGTCGTGTCAAACATTTACCAACAAATGTGTCATAACATTTTTTGAACGATATAAGAATATATTGTAAATATTATCTATCAAGAGAGAGATATCGTTACGGCGCATCAGCATCACCAGTTCCCGGACGATCATTGAAGTTAAGCATTGAACAACATGATCTAAAAATGGGTGCCCGCCTGACATAGGATCGAAACCATTATTCGATCACGAATAATTGAAATAATACGGAATATAAAATGTCATTTTTTTTTATTATTTAAACAAAATAATCATACATTATCACTTATCTGAACCATACTAATGAATAAATCGTTGGAATTCAACAAAAAAATATATGTGTTAATTTGCTAACAAATAACATATAACTTTTATATAACTTTTTAGTCACATGTTACTTTTATGTTATATTCACGTTATATAACTGTAACACGTGTGAGTAGGAAATTACAACGAACATCTATATAACCTACTACATACATGTTATATTGCATGTTACATTCCGTTTCATTACGGCAATGTAACTGTTATATATCTGTGTTTGCTGGGATACGTTTATAACATAACGTAAACCTATATGTTTACTGTACATTCGTTGTTCATTTAAATTGTTGACTTTAAATTTTTAATTGTGTTAATTTAAATCGTCAATTATGAAGAATGCATACTCTATCCCACACAGCAAGAATGCCCCAAATATATCATAAGAATATCTTGAAAATATCACATATCCCAAATATATTTTTAGGATATCTTTATGATATATTGTGGACACCTCTGCTATGTGGGATGTTTCGTATCTTAAAAGAAGTGTGTTATTTCAATTTGACGATTTGAACGTCAAGGAGTAATCGACTATTATAAAATTATTTATAATATTAATATTACTGTTAATTATTTACAAAAGATTATAGTTCACGGATTACTTTCATTTTGATATGAAAGGTGTCTATGTATGTGCGCGTAGGTATGTGTTCATCTAACGATATCCACTATATTTTTATCAGTTATAATAATCGCGCGAACAAGAGAAAGTTCTAGATGAAATTAATCAGTTTATAAACGACAATAAATATAATAATAAAAGTTTCGAAATTTTTTCTTTTCGTAGAAAAATCAAGGTTACTTCTATGTTTTTTAATGGAACTATATCTCTTTTATTCCGTGATATTGTGAGAAAGATAAAAACAAACGCGATAATGTTATGTATTTTTACTAACATTTGAAATACAGACGATATTATTAAAATTTAAAATATAAATAGGATATAAGATAATGGAATATAATCCATTTTCTGCAACACAAAGCTTTGTTCTTTGTAGTATAGTTTTATATGTCATTAATTAACATTAATTAATATATTTTGATTTATGTTTCTGTATAATTGTGTTATATGTTGTTGAAATTCTTTATTATTTTATTATGCCTTTTTGCGATAAAATAGCGATAACGATAACATTATAAATTGCTATCGGAATTGTTTTGATTCTTTTTACATTAGCATGGATAAAAAAATATATGGTACCATTTAAAAAAGTAAAGGTTACTTTAATTAAAAAAAAAAAGAAAACATTTTACGAGAAAAGAAAGAAAAATCTAGAAATTTTTATATTATTACATTTTATATTACCGTTTATAAATTGATTTATTTTATCTGAAACTTTCTTCTACATTATTATTGTAACTGGAAAAATAAAGTGGATACGTATTGTAAACACACACACTCACAAACGCACGCGCGTGCGCGCACACACGTACTTTATATATCAAAATAAATGTAATCTATGAGATGTAATTTTTTGTAAATAATTACGAATAATATTATAGTCACAAATAATATTATAATTTTATAGTATTCAAACATCCCTTGATGTTCAAATCGTTAAAATGAAAAATACGTTTTTTTTAAGGTAGAAAACATAGAATGTACACACACACACTTTATAATTGGCAATATTAAATTAACACAATTAAATTTAAAATCAACAATTCAAATTAACAACAAATGTATAGCAAATGTACGTAAAACAAGTATATTTCAGAATGTTACTTGAAACGAGCGAACTGTTTGTAGAGGATAGAATTATGAGTCACATCTGTACTTTGAATCACGTATGTCTCGCGTATAGTTTCTGAGATATACCATATTTTAAAGTTCTGCAACTTTACATTGAATGTGAAGATATTGAAGATGAGCAATTTTTCGGTACTACAACTTTAAAGGTATCGCGCGCTATTCCTCTTTGTATACATTTTTTATATGCACAAGTTTCTTCAAATACGTTATATAGCTAATGTCCAGGTCGCGAACACTCTGTCGAAAATATTTGAATCTTTTACTTTACTAAATTGATGAGTCCGTCATATGCTAAAATAACAGATTCTGAAAAAATTAGCAAAGATTTGCATAAGATTTGAAATAAGAGGGTTTTCTGTTTTTGAGAGATTCAAAAGTACTTTCGCGAGAATACTTTTTTATATTAAATATTTTATATTAAAAGTAAATATTTTATAAGTAAAAATGCAAATATAATTCATAAATGATATATATTTCAAAAATAAATTAAAAGCAGATCACAAAAATATTTTATATCTCATTTTATTCTTCTAGATAGTTTAATATAACGCCAAAATTAATCCTGTGTCACGAGCACAATCAATCTTCCTAGAAGTCTTGCAGTTCTAAAAATAAAAACTGCGCAATTTTCTTAATGAGTAAACTCGTAATTCTTGTCTAAAATAGTATAGTTGACATTGCGTATATGTGTTTTTCAATATAACAATAACTTGAGAAAATGTTTCAATTTTATTCATTTCTTTTTCCCTTATTTAGGATCCTAAAAAATAAAAATAATCAATGTAGGCCATTGATTGCGGTTCGGACAATAATGATGTGTTTGTTGAGTACAAATATAAAATCATAAGATGATTGGATTAGCAGTACTTTTGGAATCGTGATTATGTTCGAAAACACAATTTAGAGAACACAATTTAGAGAATACGTTTTATCAAATATTTTTTGTAATAATCTGTATAAGCTTTTGGACTTACCGTTATTCAGCTACTTCGAGGCCATAGAAGGGACATTCTTTTTTCTTATAGAACTTGTTTTGAGTTATTCGCATCTCTTGAATAGCAATTCTCGCTTCTTTGGAACTCGAGGATGCGCGATAAACCGAGCGCTTGAACGAGCCTCGTGCCGTGAAACAGCTAAGATATAAGCTGTACTGTCGATGGTTATAACCATCATCTCCATCATTTTAACTACATTTATGAAGCCATCATTGAATACGCTCACGGTCAGAAAATTGGCGATTTCAATCACCCCTTTGCCAGCGTAGATATTCTTCAGAGCAAATGTCCATATGAATGAATTTAACAATTCATTGTTACTCTGAGTGTGTGTGTAGATATTTATCTAATAAATATATGTGAAGATAAGTTCTCATAGATTACATTGATGCATTCTAAAACATTTTTTTATAAGACAGTCAGCTAATATTCGTTTCTATCAAGTTTGATTAACTTACCAGCTGATTCCAATAGAACTGACAATCGCATTTCTCGTCAGTCAGAACTGACAAATGGAAATGGTCAGTTTCGTTGTAATAACCAGTCGATTAAGTTAACCAAAATTGATAGAAACGAGCATGAGTCAATCAAGTGAGCATATGCGCTGCGTCATCCTGACCTGTATATTTTGGTCAATTTTTATTCTCCCCAGGAAATATATCTGTGGGATATTTCTAAGACTATAAGCTTTCAAGAATTATAAAAAAGAAAAATCGATTTTTTAACCTCTAAAATCAGAACTTCCTTAATATTATAACGTTCAATAGATTTATTTTAACTCCTTTAAGATTTTTTGTTGTCATCACTTCTTTTTTTCTTACGGTTTAGAAAAAAAGATTTCTTGTGGTTTTTAATTATTTTTAAAGTAGAAAGAATAACGAATATAGAAAGAGTAGAAAGTGATTGATGGTATTAATTATTTGGATTTATCTTGGTGATGCTTAACCCTTTCAGGACAGGGGGTTGCTCAGAGAGATAATTATAGGGAAGTACGTATTCTATGGGTTTTTGAGGTCGTTGAATCCGAATCTGAATTTAGATTTTTAAAATTCTGTGTTCCAAGATGGTGGATCCAATATGGCGGAAAAAATGATAAATAATATATATATATATATCACTTAATTTCCGTAAAATTTGAACTTTGAAATTTGAATATATGAAATTTTTTAAAGATATTTTTTTGAGAACTGAAATCGAATATTTTAAATTCAAAATGTTGACCAAAGAAAAAAATTTTTATATCTGACCCGACCAGATCACATCTGCTTATTTGTGCTTACCCTTGCGAAAATGGTTCGTATATCAAAATCAGTCAAGATTTTTACTAATTAAAATTTAGAGAATATGAAGTTCCACGGAAATTGAGTCATATTTACATAATTTGGCATCTTGAAAATCGCCATATTGGATCCGTGTCATTTTGAATTTTTAACTTTTGAAGTCAGATTCAAATTTAGCGATCCTAAAACCTCTGAAAGTCAAAATAAACTCAACAGTCTTGTTTTTTCCTTCCTGTTAGAAAGCTATGTCCCGAAAAAGCCAATTTTGTCCAACTATTTTGAGTATCAAAATTGTGAGGTTATATTCAAATTCAGTGATCTCAAAAACCCCATTATAGCAAACTCCACGAGAATCAGATATTTACCAGGTGTAGAAGTATGAAACCGGAATTTTTTTATACAAATAAGACGTCTGTTGTTCGAAAGTGATAAATAATACTTTATTCAAAATAATTTCCACTGTTTTGAACACATTTTTCCCACCTCTCTGGCAGTTTATGAATGCCGTGCCAAAAAAACTTTTCATCTTTTGAAGCGAACCAGTTATCTAGCCATTTTTCCACATTTTCATACGAATCGAAGCGTTGGTTAGCGAGAGCGTGTCCTAGCGATGCGAACAGGTGATAATCGGACGGAGCCAAGTCTGGAGAATAAGCCGCATGCGGTAGTAATTCCCAACTGAACGACTCGATCGTTTCCTTGACCCGTTTTGCTGTATGTGATGGGGCATTATCATGGAGCAAAATGACATTGTGTTGCCTTTTTGCATATTCTGGTCGTTTTTTAGTCAATGTTCGATTTAAATCGATCATTTGTTGTTGGTAGCGATTAGTATTGACGGTTTGACCAGGTTTCAGCAGTTCATAGTTCATAGTTCATAGTTCATAGTTCTTCGTTCCTCACGTCAAAATCACCACTTTTGAATTTTTTAAACCACTCGAAACACTGAGATTTACCAAGAGCATATTCACCGTAAGCTTCGACAAGCATTCGATGTGATTCTGCAGCAGTTTTCTTTAAATGATAACAGAAAATCAATGCTGTCCGCAAATCATAGTTAGTAGGCTCGAAACGTGACATGTTTAAGGTTATACAAAAATATACTAGAGAATGAAAGTTGGGGTTATGTTTGTTGACAATATTCGTCAGCTGTTAGGAGAATATAATAGCGCGGCAGTAGCGGTCTTACGGTCACTAAACTGAACGCTGGCACCATTTATAGGGGAATTCCGGTTTCATACTTCTACACCTGGTATAATATGTTATCTTACAATAAACTCATCAATTTAATAGGACAAACAATGCGAAAATTTTTTTATTAAGGGGATGACTTTAATAAGATGTCAAAATCAAGTTTAAATTGTTAAAGAAAAAACTCTTAAGATGAAAATCATAAAATAAAATAAAAAGGGCAAAATAACAGTTCAGACACATAAGTAATAGCGCAATAAAACCAAATTATATTATATTAAATATTCTTCACAAACGTTTTTCGTTTTAAAATCAAGTTTATTAGAGGTAGTATTTTAGTTATTTTTATTTTTGTCTTCCTGTCTTATAATGTACTCACAGGAACTGGTCTATAAACGTAAAGAAAAGTATGAACAAAGAAAAGTAAAATGAATGATATATTTGGAGTGATGATACACAACGATATACAACCAATCACACTCAAGTATAAAGTGATATATTTCAAGAATTCTACATGTGACTCCCATATAGTAAAATTTTATTCTGGATTCCATACTCTTTATAACATATATAAAAATGAAAAGAATGTGGGTTGTAAATTGTAATAATTTATAATAATTACCATTGTAAATAATTACCATGCTAAATAAATAAATAATATTTATACATATATATTATTATATGTATATAAATCAATTATTCATGTATATATGTATATTATTTATTTATTTAATATTAATTAATTAATTAATTATAAATTATTAATTATTAATTAATTATTAATTAATACTAATTAATTAATTAATTATTAATTAAGTTAATTATTAATAATGGTAATTATTATAAATTATTACAAATTACAACTTACGGATTTTTTTTATTTTGATATATGTTATATATGATATATGTTATAAACATATATAAAATTTGTCCTATTGGATTAAATCACATGTTATAAATTACATATTATGATCGAAAAAAACTATTTTTAAATGTATTGTTTCTCAATTTAATCTATTGTTTGTCCTAATTAGCATAATATTTGGTTGAAAATCCAAAAGAAATTAAAGTTGCATTTCAATACTCACTGTCAATACAGAAAATCTATAAGATACGTTACATAAACTATAGAACTTTAGTACTGATTATAAATATTGGAACACAGCCTATATCGCCACTAGTTCGTTAATGTACATTCTGTCAATATCTGTTATACATTAATTATTGTTATATTATTTTTAATATTTGCTAGTAAATATATCGTAAAGAAAGCTTTTTGGACACTATAAGAGTGCATTATAAATATATTGATGTAAGTATATCATCAGAGTTAGTTGGAATCCTATAATTCCTGTTCAATCATTGAAGTTAAGTAACTTAGACCGTGATCAGGAAGAAGAATGGGTGACTATATTACAGGATGATTGATATGAGTATATTTGAATAGAAAATCACAGGGGAGAACTTTGCACGGAGGACTCGATCGGAGGGACATACTTAATGAAGTAATAAAAGGAGGCTGTTAGTGATGCGAAAAAAGAAATGCCACATCTTCTAAGATTATTATATTGTATTTAAAAAATTATATCGAATTTTTTAGTAAAATGAAACAATTAAATGAAATTATTTTTTTCAACTAAGCAATAAATTATTTAGACCAAATAAATAAAATTATTTAAAAAGTCAAATAATCATACTTATTGATTGAAGCATTAGTTTCTTTAGCCTATTTCAATGATTGAATCTGGTTAGATGTAATAAAATTTATTAAATTCAAAGAATTTTGTTTTTCTGTGTAAAAAATTATGCCAATTTTGAAGGCTAAAAACTGAAAAAAAAATTTTTTTATAAAGAAATAATTTAAAATGTTAAGAAATAATTTGATATATAAAACAATAATTATTTTATAATTTCTTTTTATTTATATATTTATATATTTTATTTATATATTTTACTTATAATTACTTATACAAAGAAGGGGGGTAATTTAAGGTAATTTAAGCTAAAAATGATATACAATTGAATCCACACTGAAATTCGAAATGGAATTCGAACAAGGAAATGGATTGAAATTTTTTTAAAGTCAAAGCGCATATGGTTGGTTTAGACATGTTCAATGTGCACGTATGAAGTATGTATAACTTCATTTTTATTTCTGACAACGTCTGCAGCGTAATATGTCGAAAACAATATATTTATTATACGAAAAATTGAGCAAGAAAGATCTGTTTGAACAATGTGTTGACGGACTTATTTAAAATTCGAACAAAAACTACAACGTTTTCGTTTGAAGAATAGTGGATAAATGTTTACCGGCATATTATTGTAAATTTCGCTGCATATATGGCCGCTTATATTTTTAACGAAAACAACATCATTCAATCTGTTATATATTATGAAAATAATTGGCATTATTGTCAGGCCAAATCCTATTACAATCTTGGAAAATATTGGCGATACACGCCACATAATTTTCAAAGTTCGTATAGATTAAAAAAGGTAAGAGTGGAGAAATGAAAGCAGTAATTAGGAATATAGTTAAATAATAATAGAATATAATAGTAGAATATAAATAGAATATAAGAATAGACCAGTCTATTATTACACTGAGGAGTTCACAAATTCAAAAGAAGGTATTTGTTGCCAAACAGGAATGGTTGGCTGAATATATAATGCATAATTATAAATATAATTATAGAATCATAAATATATTATTAATTTCTTATTGACTTATAAACATTACAATTTAAATTACAACACAAATTACAACACACATATATATACACACATACACACACATATAAATGCACACCAATTACACATACACACACACACACACACACACACACACACACACATATATATATACACATATATACATATAGTATCCCAGATTCGTCCGCAACGTTTGTAGGAACATAGGATGGATTGAGATAAAAAGTCCCATATGTATCTTTTTGCGATATTTGCAATAAAGCTTGAGATATTAATTGAAGAACATTAGTGAATGATCACACGCAATATGATAGATGAGTTGTAATGGCGATGTCCGCTGTCATATGCTTGCATATTAGATCAAATTGAACAAAAAATTTTTTAACTTGCAAATAACCACGTACGTATTACGTTACATACGTAATAACCACGTTTTTAATTATTAATGAAAGAAAATTGTTAAATGATTGTGCACAATAATGTACAAATCTGTTCTAATTAATATTCAAAAATTTATGTGGTCATTTGCAAAATCGTAGAGGACTTTTTTTGTTCAGTTTAAACCTAAATAATAAAACTTTTGTGTTCACTTCAATCCGTTCTACGTTCCTACGAACGTTGAGAAGATGAATCTTGGACACCCTATATAGACTAATAATTTTTATTTGTACCATTTAAATTCTACAGCGACAATTTATAATTTTACTTTTATTTCTTAATTTTTATGATAAATAAAATTTACAAACTTCTTGTTCTTTTTATAAATAGAAACGTCTATATTATTTTATGTTTTTTATTATTTATTTATTATTTATTCAGATTGTTATTAATGGTGACAAATAAATATTTTAATACCGATTATTGACATATATTAACTACGGAAATTATATATCTTATTACTTTTTTTGCTTATAAAATATTCTTTGACCTTCTTTAAACTTTAATATAACCTTTTCAATCGCTTGAAATAAAAGAATAACTGTACAGATTTAACAAATAAACATGTGATGTTAATTGTTAATTTCTAAGATGTCGATGAATAACTGTTTGAATAACTGTCGCCGTCAACATTACGCTTATAAAATTATGAAGTCCCAATATTTACTATAATTTTTTATTTTATTCAAATTTGTTATAATTGAAATTTGTTATAATAGATAATATATAAAATTGAGTGTAAGAACACATGTTTAAGATAACTATGGATAACTTATTTATTAAGAACAACGAAAGTATTGGCACTAATTGGCACAGTAACTAATTGGGACATTCATTTCATATTTTATTCAAGATACAGAATTATTCGACGAACAGTTCTTTTAATGTGACCTCTTAATTGTTTTAAACGGCACAAAGTGTATTTCGGAATCGTACAAGCGTACAAAGATTGTGCCAGTACATGCGGATTTGGCAATTACTTTCATTATTTATGACAAATTTTTTAATAGTTCCGAAAAGATCTGTCTTCCAATTATGAAATTCGGTGAAACGGCCCTAAATATTCACAAAAAAACATATCTAAAAGGTTTTTGACGCAGTTGCAAACTGTATAATACGTACGTGGTTATTTGCAAGATAAAAAATTTTTTGTTCAATTTGACCTAATATGTAAGCATATGACAGCAGACATCGCTATTATAACTCATCTATCATATTGCGTGTGATCATTCACTAATATTCTTTAATTAATATCTTAAGCTTTATTGCGAATATCGCAAAAAGATATATATGGGACTTTTTATCTCAATTAACTGAATTAAAATAATGAATGTAGTTATGTCCAAAGCATACATACTACTAATATGAAACAATGTTGCCTTTGAGATATGTTATAGAGAAATTAAATACACATGCGTGTACTAATTCATAGACACTCTTGAATAATCATATGGACGGATGTGTATATTTGTATACAGGGTGTCCGATTTTAAAAGATGCACCCTGATAATTTTTCAGCCAAGCATATTCAGTAAAAATGTTTCAGGCAAAAGTTATATGGTTCGATAGAGGACATAAGAAGGTACCATTGGTTTAATCTTGCATGTCGCCGCCAACGTCAGGTCGAGGTCAACTTTGCTTTTCTAAGTAGAAATATATATTTTTTATTATGGAATTTTATTCTATGTAAAGAAATAAATAACTTTGGTTTGAAAACATTTTTTATATGACTTCTATTTTCTAAGATATTTACGGAAATATCTACAAAAATATTGGTTTCAATAATTTTTTACTCGAATTCTACCAACTTTTCCGAAAAATAGCAAACGATAAAATTTTTTTATTTTCTTCTCATAGAACTTTGAAAATTTTTTCAGAATTTTTAAATTAACTTTTTAGTACTGCATTTTCTTGAAGTACTAAAAAGTTAGGTAAAGGTGTAGAAAAAGGGCGCCACCTCAGATCAGCCTGATCTTGACATATGTCATAGAGGTCACCCTTC
>NW_022639452.1:4879595-4886151 GCF_010583005.1 Odontomachus brunneus
TAAAAGTTAATTAAAATGTTCTGAAAAAATTATATATGTATATATATATATATATATATATATATATTAAAGACGTTAGATTGGCGCCCTACGTAAGATTAGCAAAGGTGGTAGATATATAATTGTTTTGCGAATAAAATTAAAAGTCATAGTAAATACTAGGACATCATAATTTTATAAGTGTAATTCTGACGACGACAGTTCGAACAGTTATTTACCGACGTCTTAGAAATTAACAATTAACATCACATGTCTATTTGTTAAATCTGTACAGTTATTCTGTTACTTCAAGCAATTGAAAAAATCTGTATGAAAAAATTGAAATAAGTTTAAACAACATATTTCATAGATCAAAAGCAATTATTAATATTAACAGTATACGGATGTACGGAAACTCAATACGTATACTTATTGTTTTTGTTAAAAGAGTTAAAATTTTCATGTAAACAGAAACTTCGTTCTTTGCTAAAGTATCAATGTCCATGAAATGGGATATCTTACTTCTCTTCCTCTTTTTTTTCCTTTACTCTCTCGTTCTTTCTCTCAATTTTCGTCGAAAATGCTATAATGTCTAGGTCGTGACTTTTTACGTGATTCACAACTCGCGGGTATATTCTCAAAGCATGGCAATTGCGTAAGTTTCGTTGAGTTATAAAATCATAAAAAAGTAAGTTGTAAAGTGTTATTGAAATGATCGCGAACTGTAAGTGCAATATATTAAAGTGAAATAAGTGAAGAGCGATTGACGTGGGGACGACTGAACGCTACAAAGACTGAATAAGTTGAACGGCTGGATATCAACGCAAAATGGTAAGAGTATATTTTGCATGCTCACTAAGCATCATATTACGCAGTGCATGTAGTCTTTAGACGTAAATTGCATTAGAAAGCGATAAGTCGATAAAGAAAGTAAGAGATAGATAGATAGATAGAGAGAGAGAGAGAGAGAAAGTAAGAATTAAGAAAGTACTTAAAAAAAAAGATATCAATAGCACATTATAATGCATACTTAAGATAAACGTACCGAATTACACCACTCTAAACAAAGACTAATTTTTAAGAGATTATTAAAAAAAAAATAAAGTGATAATAGGTAAGACTATGAATTTTATCTAATGTTAATATTGTAAATTAGCAAAAAACATAAAAATTGAACATAAACAAAGTTATTTATATGTACACAAGAATTAAGTTTGAACTGCAAATGTCCCGAATTACGCCCACTGAAATTGTTGGATGTCCCGATTTACGCTACTAATATGTCCCAAATGATGTCACCTTACCTGATCTGTTTTTAATATACGTAATTATTGTAAAAGAAATGAAATTTTTACATCTATTATTTATTTAAATACATATTTATTAATTCAAAATAATAAATATTTTAACTCCTAATTTGTTTTAAAATGTTATTGCATATCTATGGCGGTTTTGTGTATACGATGCTTTATATGTGCTTTTCACTTGCACATAAATCCGTCACCTCTATTACATTATACAAAAACTATATAATTGTATAATATTTTATTATTTTATGATTGTCTTTTAATTCAGTTTAATTCATATTAATCATACAAAACTAAAACATTTTGTATTACAACTCAAAAATATCTCATTTTATCATTTTATAGGTTAATCGTAGTAGACACTTAAGGGGTTAGGCCACAGTAGAATTTTAAAAAATTCGAAATTTTTTTTACTTAATTAATACTTTAAGGTCTTAGAAATAAGATACAAAATGTTTCATAGATGGGAAAAGCTTTGTAACAGCTTATTAAGAGGATTATGCTGAGGCGCCTTCCAGCGTGCGTAAAGTGCCTTGAGCGCTTTTGACGAGTCAGACCTTGTTATGCTTATATTTTTAGGGATAATAAAGGGATTGGTTACCGACTAGTTGAAAGAAATTTTAGTAGTTTTCTGTACTCATAGAGGGCACAAGAAAATATATTTTGTGTATAGCAGGGCTCGGAACGATTTGCCAATTTCGGCCGATTCTCGGGAGCTACGCTTTCTATCTCCCTCTTGCCGCGCGGCGGGCCTCAAAAGTGATGGTCGCGGCCAGTCGCGGCTTCAAGTTTGGAGGCTTGATCGTCACTTTTTTGGCCCGCTCGTGGCAAGGAGAAGATAGAAGGCGTAGCTCCCGAGAATCGGCCGAAATTGACAAATCGTTCCTAGCCCTGGTGTACAGTATTGACGTGGCATCAGTATAGCCATTGTAAAGTACGCTGTTCAAACGACGCATTATTTTGTCGATTGTGTACTATAATTCGGTGTTTTTGATTGTTTTATGCAAATCAGTGATCATCAGTGAGCCAAAAAGTTATCTAGAAAAAAGGGATCAAGGGGAGGTGCGAGTTTTACGAATAAGCCAAAAGTTTCGGGTAGGCGACCGTTGAATCATTTTGAACTTGAATCACCGTAGCCCATAAACGTCAGTACATCAGCTAAGAAATTAAAACTATCGGAAGATTTACGTGATGTTAATGTAGATTGTACATTTGGGTATCCTGAACTTAGTATCTCTTTTTTTCTGCTATTTCAGAAAAAGTATTGTGCAAAACATGTAAATCGAATGTGAAATTCACTGAAAGTGGAAAATGCGCGGCTTAGGATTTAAAGTTGTAGTTTTCTGTGAAAATTGTGATGAAATCTCCATTCCCAGTTCCCCATATATTAAGAATGGATATGAAATTAATCGCAGAATCATTTTTACTATGCGATTATTGGGAATTGGATTGCATGAAATAGAAAAATTGTGCGCTTTTATGGATATGCCACGACCAATTTTTCATTCTTTTTATGACAAACTTGTTAAAACGATTCAAACCGACACTGAACTTGTTTGTCAAGATAGTATGAAAAGAGTTGCACAATCAAAAGGATGAAAGTATTAAAAAAGAACAAACGAACGTTGTGACTACATCTGGTGACGACTCCTGGAGGAAACGCGGATATTCTTCGCTATTCGAGTTTGTATCAATTATTCGATGATTTACCGGAAAAGTAATAGATTTTTGTGTGAAATCAAAGTATTGCAAAGCCTGCGAATTTTAGAAGAAAAAAATTGACAGAAGAATATGCAGAATGGTTCGAAAATCGTGCCAACGAATGCTACGAGGGATCCGCCGGAAAGATGGAAGTCGATGCAGTCATCGAGATGTTCCAGCCCTCTGAGGAATTACATGATGTAAAATATGCAAAGTACATCGGAGATAGCGATTCAAAAACTTTCAAAGGAATTCTAGATGCCTTACGAGAATTTTATAGTGACGAAAAAAGAATGTTTAGATTGCGTTAAAAAACGAATGGGAAATCGTCTTCGAAATTTGAAAAAAATCTGTAAAAGGCCTCGGAGGTAAAGGTAAATTAACAGGCAAACTTATTGATGAGTTATCTATGTATTATGGACTTGTTGTTCGTTGAAATACAGATTCCATAGAAAAAATGAAGAATGACATCTGAGCGACGCTTTAAGATGTCGACAAATGAAAATCTGCAGCATACTAAATGTCCGTCCGGTGAAGATTCTTGGTGTTCATGACAGAAAGTGAAGGCAACTAATACCTTGAGGGATTATCAGCACAAGCTACCTCTTTCTCAAATAGTTTTTGATTCAATTAAGCGAATTTATGAAGAACTAAGCATCGATAAACTGTTAAATTGGTGTGTAGGCGGCTATACACAGAATAGTGACGAAAGTTTCAACGTAACTGTTTGAAACTTGGCTCCGAATTCTATGTCTAGCGGCAAACATGTTCTCGACATGGCCAGCAATATTGCTGTGTCTACAACGATGGTTTAACTAGTATTATGAGGATTATGGAAGTGTTAGGCATTACAATTGGGATCAATTTCTGCACGGAGGCCGACAAGCGACGAATAGCAGCTGCGGAACGATCGCTGACTCCAGCTGCAAAAGAGGCTCGATTATCTCTGAAATCATTCAGAAAGGAAGAAGAGGAAGAGAACTTAAATTCAGAAAGGTAATTGTATGGCCCAGGCATCGCAGACTAAAGGTAAATAAAAAATTCCTATATTTAAACACTAATTGAAACTTTAAACATGTTTTTCTCGAAACCGTGTTTTTCAAATTGGACGAAAGATAACTCGGTCAAATCTTTATCGATTCACTTGAAATTTTAACTGCAGCTTTAAAATAATATTTTACACAAAAGTACGTACGGAATTTTAATTTCATTATAAACTTTTTTTGTTATAATTTTCTCGTCATTTTTTTGTCAAAAAATAAAATATTTTTTTATTTGTGCGCCATTTTTGCAAAAACGAAAAAAAATTCCATACGTACATCTATGGAAAAACATGTCTAGATTTAAAAAAATTTTTGATTTTTGTTCTAGGTCAAAAATTATGGGAGAAACCCTTTCGCACATGTGAAAATGTCAAAATGGAAGGCCTCTATAAGCGAATGCGTATCGTCGCTACTTTTTATTTAAAAAAATATATCAATATTTAAACAGTAAAAGATAGGCAATTAAGTGGTTTACTTGAATTTTCTCTCTTGAATTTCATATGTTCATAAATCCTTGTCAAAGATAGACTGTTTTCTTCGTGCGCTACTATGACTGAACCTTTTAAGAGGATGTCGAAGTCAATCCTGAACTGCGAAAGTGCCGATAACGCAGATTTTATAGTTCAGAGACTGCCGCCAGATGGCAGTGGATGTCTCGTTATAGCACGTCAGCTGCGTGACGCGATTTCAAACTCAGACATGCGAGCCAGCGTTGCCACGTTTAAGATGCAAACAGCGTTGCCACATCTAAGATGCAGTGCGTGCGGCACAGCCTTAGAGTATATATATATGGAGGGGGAATGCTGGCACGAAAGTATCTCCAAGATGTGTGCGAGAGAGAACACTATACGTTCCTATTCGTCCTCTATGTACATGCGTTGAAGTTGACAGGATAAGTTACGTTATAGAGTTGACAGGAGATAAAAGTTATTTATTTTCTTCTCATAGAGCTCTGAGGATTTTTTCAGAATTTTATATTAACTTTCTAATACTTCAAGAAAATGTAAGAAAACGCAAAAAATGCAGTACTAAAAAGTTAATATAAAATTCTGAAAAAATTCTCCGAGCTCTATGAGAAGAAAATAAATAATTTTTATCTCTTGCTATTTTTCGGTAAAGTTGATAGAATTCAAGTAAAAAAATATTGAAACCAATAATTTTGTAGTCCAGCAACTGACGCATGTTGGCGCACAGAGTAGGAATAGGAATGTATACCTTTTTCTCTCGCACAGATCTTGAAGACACTTTTGGCATACGCAATTCCCGCTCCATATATATATATATGCTCTAAAAGCGCACTATACGTATGCTGTCTCTGACAAGGAGATGCCACAATTTGTTAAATCGATTTCCGAACGAGTCATAGCACGTTAGATATTTGCGATATTGAGCATCAACATCCTAACGGGGTTTGTGCAAGTGGACCTTTGTTTTTGAGAAATAATAGTATAAATTTTGGGTCGCGAAGCTGTAGTATACATAGGGCTAAAGTTGCGGCTGTCTTTTAAGGAGGCAGTGTGGCTGAGCGAACTAACAAGTAACACTAGGGAAGTGATAATAACCGATTTTCCTGAAACTGCGCATACAAGTAGTTCTTCAAAAACTATTAAACACGTATTTTTTTGTTTTCCCCCAAAAACGAATTTTGGGGTAGAAATCGCCCCTACAAATTTTGATGGAGGAGTAAGAGATACTTTACAAACTGTTTGTAGGATTCGTATGAAATTTGGTATCTAGGGCTTTTGGCCTCGCTGATTTCGAATTTGAAGTCAGTTTTTGAAAATTCAAAATGGCGGATCCAATATGGCGGACGGATTTTTATTTTTTTAAAGAATTTCTATGAAACATGGTATCTAGGGGTTTTTGGCCTTGCTGATTACGAATCTAAAATCAGTTTTCGAAAATTCAAAATGGCGGATCCAATATATCTATAATTACTGTTTCCAGATTGTATTCTGGACGATTAAAACTTTGTTGTAATAAGAGAATAATATTTTTTGGGTTCATCGACATTTTTGAAGGTTTTTTCCTTTGACCAATGATGGCGTTAGTTTAAAATTAAACTTACCTAATATTGAGTTTTAAAAAGTTCTTCTTATACTGTAAAAAAAAGAAAATAAAAACCAATACTTATCTGCTATTGCAGTATAAATACAACTGAATTAAATGTACTATACTATTAAAATGTTAAAATATTATACTATTTAAATATATTATACTCCGCTACGCCGATTCTGGACAGACCGATTCGATCTTACGTGTAAGCAGATGTAGCTGCTGGGCTGACTGACATCTACAAATGTATGCTATGTGGCACAATCAATACTTACCTGCTCTTGCAGTATAAATACAACTGATTTAAATGTGTTATAAAAATTAAAAAATATTCAAAAAACATAAGGCGTCTACTTTATTATTTTAAAGATGAATCTTACATGTGAGAAGATATGGCTGCTGAGGTGACTGACATCTACAGATACTATAAGGAACTGGTGCTTGAACTCACTTGCGAATTATTAATAAAGA
>NW_022639452.1:4886439-4886829 GCF_010583005.1 Odontomachus brunneus
GTAATCAGCGAGGCCAAAAACCCCTACATACCATGTTTCATAGAAATCCTTAATAAAATTAAAATCCGTCCGCCATATTGGATCCGCCATTTTGAATTTTCGAAAACTGACTTCAGATTCATAATCAGCAAGGCCAAAAACCCCTAGATA
This sequence comes from Odontomachus brunneus, assembly GCF_010583005.1. Lineage (NCBI taxonomy): Eukaryota > Metazoa > Arthropoda > Insecta > Hymenoptera > Formicidae > Odontomachus > Odontomachus brunneus. The sequence continues at coordinate 4,886,590 of NW_022639452.1, forward strand.
CCATGTTTCATAGAAGTCCTTAAAAAAAATGAAAATCCGTTCGCCATATTGGATCCGCCATTTTGAATTTTCAAAAACTGACTTCAAATTCGAAATCAGCGAGGCCAAAAAGCCTTAGATACCAAATTTCATACGAATCCTACAAACAGTTTGTAAAGTACCTCTTACCCCTCCACAAAATTTGTAGGGGCGATTTCTACCCCAAAATTCGTTTTTGGGGAAAAACAAAAAAATACGTGT
>NW_022639452.1:4886839-4897746 GCF_010583005.1 Odontomachus brunneus
GCCAAAAAGCCTTAGATACCAAATTTCATACGAATCCTACAAACAGTTTGTAAAGTACCTCTTACCCCTTCACTAAAATTTGTAGGGGCGATTTCTACCTCAAAATTCGTTTTTGGGGAAAAACAAAAAAATACGTGTCTAATAGTTTTTGAAGAACTACTTGTATGCGCAGTTTCAGGAAAATCGGTGATTATCACTTCCCTAGTGTTACTTGTCAGAACTACTATATACGTCTAAATAGATGCATGTGGTAATTATTAGTGACAAGCAGCACATGTCGACGAAATAAGACGACTGTGGGAAGCAAGTAAAAAAATAATTCATGTGGCAGTAAATATTGACAAACAGTACACGTTGGAAAAGACCCCAGATAGCCAAACCTGCGCGAACAGATTTCGAGCAGAGCTTGCTATCAACTTTTGATGGCAAATAAATAACAAATTTGATGCAGAATCTGTTATATCAAATTTTACTGCCAAATTGCCGCCAGATATGCGGCAGAGCTTGTTGTCGGATAATTGCTGCAGATTTGCAGCAAAAACCGCGCAGAGCTTGTAGGGATTTGATGGCAGATTGGCGGCAGAAACCGCGCAGACCTTGCTGCGCTGCAAGCTTTGTGCGGTTTTTGCTGCAAATTTGGCACCAATTGCCCGACAGCAAGATCTGTCGCCAAAACCGTAGCCTAATGTAGACACAGATGGCTATGGTTTTGCTGTGGGTTTTTGATCAAATTTGCTGCCAATCTGCGCTCAATTTGCTTACTGGGACCCCTCTGATCCCAATTATTAAGACATATATACCATTTTGATTTCGCTCTTTGTCCCCGCATTAGTCTTATTTTTCCTTCTTTCCTATCCCAACTGTTTTATTGCTCTCGGAAACTGATTATTTGTCGTTTGTTATTATCTGCTTAAGATGCGTTCGGGGAGCACGTTACTAACGCTACCGCGTTCTTCTATCTTTATTGTTCCTTAGATATACAACAAAGATAGAATAACACGGTAGCGTTGAATAGCGCTAATAGCCAGCTTCTCGAACACACTTTTAGAAGTGTCACATATAAGACACGTGCCGCAGGTTGTACGTGTGTGAGGCGCAACTTACACAAGCTAAGAATCGTGTATATGTGGAGTGCCCGAACTATAGCGCTTGGCGCTTCAGTAGCGCTACAGTTCGTTATGGGGTGCGTTCGGGAAACACGCTACCAACGCTACCGCGTTCTTCTATCTTTCTCGCTCCTTAAAAATACAACAAGGATAGAATGACACGGTAACGTTTAATAGCGCCACTAGCGAGTCTCCGAACGTACCCATAGCAACTAATTGTAGCACTAGCGCCACTATCGCAGTATCCGTGAACTATTATATACATCTAAACTACTCTGTTTTATCTACATCTTAGCAATAAGTAATAGCAATTTTTCATGACAAATTATGCTTTTCTAAAGTTTCTATTTCTGAAAATTGGAGGTTATTCTTCAGAACATTTTGTACTGCGCAGATATTTTATTTTCTTAGTATGCATCGAAGAAATTTCCTATAATCTACGAATTGCTAGCAAACAGTTAATTAAAAATTTTTTTTTCGATTTTGATTAAAAGATTATATCTGCGCAGTGTATTTCAATGAATACTTTAAGCGTGCAAAAACGCTTTCTGATCGGTTCAGTCTGGACGACGTAAAAGCAATTACAGTTTTACAGACACTCCAACATCCCCAAGAACAAACTCAGTTGTAGATAGTCAAAAGTGACGGATTCTCGATATGAGCTTTTGAAATTGCCTTTCACGGAAAATAATGTTATATTTTCATATACTTTGACGGAGCTATTTGATATACTTTTACGATTGCTTTCTCGGAATTCTTTGACATTTTTCAGCTATGTTTTATTACGCGTACGAAACAAGTTAAGGTGGTGCTATTTGGGTCAGCATTTGGGTCATCATTCGGTACTTTTACCTTATAGAGTGTTTTTATTAGTTAAAATCATTATTAATATAAAAACTTAAAATGTAATATATAAAATATGCTATTGTTAAAGAAGAAACACGACTTTAACCCATTAACTCCCAAATGAAAATGCTGAAATTTTACGTTGAGTTGAGCCATTTATATTACTACGGAAATGAGCTCTGTTGTTAATAAAGAATACCATTCTACTAATTACTAATACTAACTACTAATACTAATACTAATTACTAATACTAACTACTAATTACTAAATACTAATTTCGATGTCTCTATCGAATAGCATTGAGAAAATTAAAAAAAGAATCGCAATTTATGCAAAATTTTTGCAAAATAAAATAAAAAACGCATGTTTTTAGGGTTAATTTTTTCTTCTTTCGCTATTTTTTTCATAAAGACGTGTAAGTATCGCTCGCGAAAGTGTTTAGAACGTGTTCCCGACACTTTAACTTAAAAAATATGCAATGAATATTTTTTTCAACAAACATGGCGATACTAAAATGACGATCGATTTGAAGCGTTTAATTCGAATTTTCGTTTATATTTGGTTATCGAAATTATTTTAGGGTCAATATTACTACAAAATTATATAGTAATTTAAATAGTAATTACATAGTAAAACAATTTCGATAACTAAATATAAACGAAAATTCGAATTAAACGCTTCAAATCGACCGCCATTTTGATACCGCCATGTTTGTTAAAAAAAATACCTGAAAATGGCATATTTTTATATTAAAGTATCGGAAATACGTTTTAGGTACTTTCCCGAGCGATACTAACACGTTTTTATGGATAAAATAGCGAAAGATGAAAAAATTAGCCCTAAAAACACGCGTTTTCAATTTTGCAAAAATTTTGCATAAATTGCGATTTTTTTTAAATTTCTTAATTCGATAGAGCGTCATCGAAATTGGTAGGAATGGTACTCTTTACAAATAACTCTTTACTCGGTACTCTTTTATCGGTACTCTTTACGGACAACGGACTCATTTCCATAATAAAATAAATGGCTCAAACCAACGTAAAATTTCAGCATATTTGGGGGTTAATGGGTTAAAAGATAAAAAGTGATAAAAATATTGATCGCTTGGATACGACTTGGAACTTGCGAAATTGTGTTACGATATAATATACAATAACCCCGAGGCATAATGCTGTTATTGTTCGAGGTCTAACCTAAACGTCACAGGAAGCGCTTTCACGACATGAAAAGTGAAGAATGAGTTATAGGGCGGAATAATTTTTTGTTTCTCTTGTGGCAAGCTTTTTTCTCCTTCATACGTAGTACCGATAAAATATTCAGTGTCTCGCGCCTCTCTCGCTTCGCTTTTCGCGCAATGGATTGGCAGTCCCAACCGAATTCGCGAAAAAGAAAGAGAATGGAGTTATGTTCCAACAATTTATAATAGAGAGTTTTTCTCACAAAATGATGAAGAAACGTAGAAACGCGTGTTAAATTCAAAAAGGGGGCTGATACATTTTTAAAATTGGGATCGAGGGTTAGAAGAACGCGTTTATCATCGAGCGCGAGATTGAATCAATAAGCCGCTGCTCGCGTGCATAAGACATGACCCGGTCCGTGTAGCATCGAACGGTATAACATCGCAAACACGATTTTCCGAGACCAGGCTCATCTAGTTCATTAATCTCTCGAAGTGTGTGTTACCTATCTGAAGGTTCCTTCGTTAACGCCAGGAAACCCTCACACATACCTGTCTATTTATGCCGTTTACTCGCCTCGCAACGGTATCCTCGTTAAAATCGTATCAAGTTTCGTGATCGAAGCATCGATAAAGATATTGCGCGATACGACGGTTCCTAATTTCTGACGACAGATAACTGTCTCGGAACTTTAACGCGCGAGTTTACAAAGTTTAAGCAAACGAGTAAAGACGCGAAACGGATAAGGAAGAAGTGATACTGCGCTTGACGTATATTTATTCATTTGCAAAGAAATCATTTACGGAAAGCTGTAGTATACACAGAAAAAATGTTGAAAAGATAAAATACGTTGGTTCAATTAAACGTTAATATTATGTCGATCAATGCTACAAACATAAACAGTTAATTCAATTTCTCTTTTCGGTTGTCAACATTTTGTTCTTGATTCAACAACATTTTTCTTCAGTGTATTATATTTCTAAAGATCGGCCATATATTTCTGAAATAGACTATATATACATTTTCTTTTCGTGCATTTTTAAATCTTGGGTCATCCTGGTTATTTATCCTATCGACGTTGCTTGACCTCGAAGATCGAATAAGATGTCAACAAGTTCGATATTTGATAATTTATGCACCAATAATTTTGCTTAAGCCTTATGTATCTTAAACCATCAATATATGTAGTTAAATTAACTCTGATATTTTAGCAAAATATTAAATTAAAAATTTAATTTTAATTACAAAAATTGAAGTTAAGAGAGAGCGTTGATGATTGCATTTTCATTGAATCAAGTAGATGCACAATTAATGTAATAGCATTTCTAATTGAAAGTGAATACGAATCATTTAAGAATATTTCACAATAATTATTCATTTGCAACAATATTGCTAATGAAATAAATTACATAAATTAACCTAATATAGTACATTCGTATTAAACGTAACAAAATTATCTGCATCGTTGAGTTGTGCTAATTACATTGCGCAATATAACTGACGGCTGAAATATAACTGGCTGACTGGAAATTTGGTTGAAAAAACTATATTTATTCAATTATAGATAAAAATATTATTTTAACTGCATATATAATTAAACTAGTAAAAGTAAACAAATAATTAAAGTAATTATTTATTTGAAGTGGGTGTACATTTGTGTGAGTGACTGAGTCAAGTTTTTTAAAACTACTATATTGTTAAAGTAAATACTCGAGTTATTAAAACAATAGTACGACTTACTTGATTTAATAATACTGCTATTGGATCAAGAAAATTCGTTCTAATTAAACTGATGCTATTGATACAGCAATATTTTTATCTATGTATATGCAACTAAGCTTTTTGTTATTGTATAAGAAAGAATTTGATATATATTAATGAATTTTATTATAGCTAAATCATTAGTTGCTTTAGCAATAGAAGTTAGTGAAAGCAAAACTGCTTATTGGAATATCTAGAATATTTATCTAAATAGTATAAATAGTATAATAAAATAGTATAATGTAAATATTGGATGAGTATGGGGAAAATGTAAATATTGGGTGAATATATGGAAAAATTTGATGAGATTTCTCAAAGATATCGTGATTGTTTCCCAATTCCTCGCCAGTCTTACGATAGCACTTATAAATATGTAGATATATTATATACTGATGGTATGATTATATATTTTTAGCTATTACTATCAATAAGAATTGGATTGATTTGGGTCAGTTTAGTTGTCTTGAAGTAAAATAAAAAATGATTATTGATAAAATCTATTTGCGTTTAATTATAAAAAAAAGTACGAATTTCAGAGAGCAACAAACATTTCGTGAAAAACATTTGTAATGTATTTGGAGAGAATACTATGTCAATTCCAATCTGTGATAGATAGTTCGTAAAATTTAAACGGGATAATTTTAATCTTGAGAATCAGTCACTCTTCGATCGGCTTTCTGACATTGATGACGAGATTGTGCACAATTTCGTGGAAATCAATTCATGAATTTCAATACAGAAAGTTACTGAGAGGCTAAACGTTAACAGATCGATCGTATTTCAGTTTTTAAAGAAACTTGATTGCAATTTGAAACTTGATGTTTGGGTGCTGCATAATCTGACAGAAAGGAATAAAATTAACTGAGTTTCTAATTCCTTGTTTAGTTGACTAAAAACCGATACGTTTCTGGATTGATTCGTGACGGGAGACGAAAAATGAATCCAATATCAATGTAGAACGGAATGTAGAACGGAAACGGACTTGGAAGTAGAACAATGAACACTGTCAGCCTATGTCAAAAGCTGGTCTGCATTCTCGAAAGGTTATGCTGTTTGTATGGTGGGATTGTAAAAGTGTGATCTTTTATGAACTACTCCTCGTTGACAAAACGATTAATACCGATAAATATTGTCAATAATTGGACAATTTGAAGGCAACAATTGAAGAAAAACATCCGGTTTTGACCAAACAGGAAGACTTCACACTTCAATGCAAATGTAACGCAAGCTCGAAAAAGGAAGCTAAACTGGGATATCTATTATATCTCTGCCGCATTCTCTTGATATTGTTCCATCAGATTATCACTTGTATTGTTACAAAACAGTTTGAATAGTAGAAAATACCTTTCTTTTCACAATTTACAAAACTACATTTCTTTATTCTTAAACGAAAAGCCAGTCTCTTCGTTAACTTTCGCTTAAACGAAAAGCTCATCTTTTATGATAGAAATATAAGAATGCTGCTAGAACGTTGGCGAAAGACAGTAGCAAATGATAAGGATTACTTGGTAGAATGAATAAATTGTTTTTAATAAAATTACTTAGTCTATTTTTGAATTATGAAATCTATCATAAAACTTCCGCACTCACCAAATATATACGTATTAAGATAAATATTAAAAAAATACATATATATTAAGAAAATATTCATTTATTATGTACTAGATAAGTACATAATTTGTTTAATAAAATTAATGCATTTTTTCGCAAACTTTAATTAGCGAAAAAATATAAAATGGTTTTGTAAGTAAGATCAAAAGTAAGTAATATCAACAAAAATTTGCTCTATAAGCAGGTTAACAATTATTTTTATAATAATTTCTTTAGTACAGTAGCAAATCTGATTTTTTATTGATTTTGTTGTTTGATTGTTTTCTATTTTTGTTTAATTTTGTTTAGTAAGGTATAGATTTGCTAAATCAACCAAATAATTTTTTTCCGTGTTCAGATATTCAAATATTTTGCATTTTTGTTTACTACATTTTCACGTTTAAAAGAATGTAAGCCTTATTTCTTCTCGCAAAAATTATCTTCCTTGTTGCATTTTAAGCTAGAGCCAAAAATGCATGTGACAGGCGTATTAAAACGCGGGACAAAATTAAAATATTATCATATGGCGCCAGATTGCGCGACGCTGTGCAGTTGCTAGGGAAAGGAAAACGCGTAACCAGGGATCCGGAGCGAGCGCGTTTAGTACAGCTAGAATAATTTGAATGTGAAGAACTATAACTACCTCGCTCCATCCCCAAAGTTTTGTTTGCGACAGTAATAGGAACATTTTGCGTTTTAATTTTTACTGCGATTATACGTCGTATAATAATAAACAAAGTAATCGCATTAGAGTTTCGAGATGCTCATATGAAATTCGGTCGTTTATAACGTCCTTATTTCTTCTAATGTCAAGCTCGTTCTTGGCCACTCCCGACGGAGATTCATTAATTCTTTCAATGGGACTAAAAGCGTGTGCTAGCAAGAAAGGTACTTTACCAATTGGATAATCGATGGGTTACATTGTTACTGACTCGGCCACTAAATATTTCATTTGAGACGCGGCAAATATCGATTGATTCGCGCTATTCTGTACTCATTCAATTAAAAAGTCGGTCAAGCGTGTATTAACAGGTTTTCGCGTTGTTAGTTATGTGGCAAAACTAAAACGAACAATAATGTTCTTGACATGTAATCACAAATTAAGGAAAAAAAGAAGAAAAGTACAAAAGTTGCATAAAGATGAAGTTTGATACTACCATGAAAAAGTAAGTGTCCTTCCATTAAGTTAATTTCCATTTGGTAGAATAGTGCAACCGCCAAACAATTAAAATTCTTACTTTGAAGTGAATTGTATAAATCAGATCTTCCAAATATTTGAATATCTGTCTATTCGAATATCCGAGATCGGTTCTATTCGAAATCTCTCCATCGGTTTAATTCAAAAACTCAAAAAATTGCGATTAAAAATCTTAAAAGCTCTAAAAGTTATAAAATAATTCTGACTCGATATTTCTGTATTTTAGGAATAATAACAATAATAAGCAATATTTTAACGCATTTAAATGAATTTTAACTACAGTTCTATTCTAATATTCTGACGATATTAGAAGTTGATGTGAAAATGATTGATGTGAATCTGATTGATATGAATCTGATTGATCAAATAAATGATCATATCCTTTATTATTTATCTCTCTACAGTTATATATAGTTAGTATTACCTACTTAATTTATTTTTTTCACGCTGATTTCTAATATTATTAGAATATTAGAATAGGATTATGAGTACATATAAATATTGAGTCAAAATGATTTTATGTTTTAGGGCTTTTAAGGTAAGTTCATTTTTGTAAAAAATTTTTTATTTTGTATTTTTTAAATATTTATTAAGAGCTTGTTTTTTAATTTGCTTAAAAGAAGTTTTTTTCTAAATCTGTTAGAAATAAAAGCTTTATCTTGTATCTTTAGATATTCTCAAATGTTTAAGAAAGTAAAAAAGTTATCTAATTTTTAAATCACTCAGACAAGCCCAGATAATTAACATTAATCTAAGAACTATGTAAATAATAAAATGAGTAAACTACAAAAAATTTATCTCATTATCTCTAACGATTTTCGAATTATGAAGGAAAATACAAACAACCAAACATACAGCACAAACTGAGAATCTCCTTTTTTTAACTCGGTTAAAAATCGCATTATTTAGATTCAAGTTCAGACCATAAGAAGTTATCCGAATCCAAACCTGAGATCCAGAACTGAATTCGGATTTAAGTTAAATAAACAAACCTAAATAAAAAAATCAATCAATATAACAACAAAATTACCCGCGAAATAATTTTTATTTAAATACAAAAATTGTCACAATCGTTTCAGGTTAAGCAAATTGCAACTGAAATTGATTTATCGATTTGTCAAATTTTCGAGAGAAATTTAGACTGCTGCGAACTTAAATCCAGATCCGCTTTCGGATTCGATGCTTCTATTGTTCGAGTATCTTGGAAAATCTGAATCTCCGGATAACCTGAATTTGAAGTCACATTTATTTACTATCGGAATAATCGGATATCCAGATAATGTCAGATCAAAAAAAATATATATATATATCGAAACTCTGGTTAATATAAAATTCCATATTTTCTTCTCACAAATCCATTATTTCTTGAAATAATCCCTATAGCGAGTCTTGAAACGCTCGTTCCGGGTTCTTCCTTGAGCAAACAACGTACCAGTGGTTCAATAAGTCTTCGAAATTAAATTGTCCGATATATTTTATGACGGTTGTCTTAACGTTGCGTTGCCCGAACACGCGATCCACGCGTTAAACGTCAGGCATGGGGGACTTATTTGAAATCGATATGTATATCGATCTTCTTTGCGACGGGATGGACGGTTACGACGCGCTCGTAGAAATACCACAACATGCACGCTCGAGTTTATTGGCAACCGTTTTAGCGTAACAGTAAACTTCCCAGAGCTACTTTGTGACACGTGCTATCTTTTTTTATTTTAAATTTGCCGCTTTATTGGCATGGGGAGAGAGTCCTCGAGTGACGATAGAGCTCACACCTCCGATGTATTATACAATTAAAGTAAAAAGGAAAATTTTTTTTCCATGCTAATAAAAGACATTCGCTCGATCGCGGAGTAACTATAGTTCACGTAGTATGATGAAGACGAATAAAATGTATTAAATGCAATTCCTCCCGCAATGCTGCACTAAATATTCTCCTCTTTCTTTTATATAACAGACGCTAATTACTTATTATTATCTTATTATAGAGGTAACATTATCTTACCGCAATCGTAATTCAGTGTCTCGTAAATGTCTTCTAATAAGTTATAATTCTCTTCCTCCACAACATTACGTAGAAGCTTTTCTCTGAAATGTGAAATAATACGCGTGTAATGTTATCAATTAATGCGTGTATTATCATATAATTAAATACAAATAACATCCATTATTCATATATATGAGCGCGATTTGAATTTTCGTTTAAATTGTTTAACATTAATAGTCTGTTTAATCGAATTTACTTTCTTTAATTGAATTAAAGCGCTTTAATGGAGAAATGGTAACAAATATACTCACAATGACGCTGACATTGGGAAAGGTGCTTCACGTTTACTCAACAGAGCCTCTAACGCCACAGCCACCACTTCATTCTGCAATAAAAATCAATGGAATGGTGATGAGATATTGAAATTAATGAAATACCATCGTTATGATTCGTAAAATACAATAACTGATATATTATTGTTATGATTCATAATATTCAACAGTTACCAATCAAAGCCGAATCGCATATAATATGTTTGCATTTAAAAACATTCGACGCATAGAAATACGTAAAATATATACATGCATAAATCAATACCTGTATTGCAATAATTCCGAACATTCATCGAGTAATTCTATCGGACGTACACGGTTTTTCGAAAAAAAGAGGGAAAAAGCATTTAAAAGATTGATACGTGCACGCGTACACGTAAGCCGTGCGTCAGCATGATGAAAACGGATTACATGAGGTTCAGCTTAACGATGCGTATGAACGCATGCGCTTTAGTAATTGTGTAATGATAATTCGATAGTTATTATACGGCGCCTAGATTTCCACCGTAAATTGCGGCCTGCACTTTACAAGAAGAGTTATAGCTCCATTTAGTACGCTCGTATGGGCAATTCTTCTCAAGAGAATAGCGCTTGGAGCACTCATATGGGACATTATTTTAGCCACATGACCTTCACTGCCTAACGATATTGGAGGCAGAATTATCCTCTGGTTTAGCGCTATCGTGCGGAATTATCTTAAGTTACAATTAACAATATACTTTTCTTCTTTAGAATCTGCGAATATACCAAATAAATTATTTAGCTATGTTTTTCGTGAGGCCGTTCCAATATTATTTGGCGGAATTGCGTGAATATGAAACACTGAAAACTCTCCTCTCCCCCTTTCCTTCTCCCTCCCCATTCTCTGTATCTCTCTCTCTCTCTCTCTCTCTCTCTCTCTCTCTCTCTCT
>NW_022639452.1:4897773-4912122 GCF_010583005.1 Odontomachus brunneus
CTCTCTCTCTCTCTCTCTCTCTCTCTCTCTCTCTCTCTCTCTCTCTCTCTCTCTCTCTCTTTTTCTTCTCTCTTAGCATTTTATCGTGCAAATATCGAATAACGCTACGACTTGAACATTTTATTATATGATGTGAGTCAGAATAAGTTGTACAGGACTAGAAATGGCTGTCGCGTTAAAATATATTTTTTTACTGTTTATTTTCCCTATCCACATGAAAAAAATCGAATTCTCTGCGTTCTTATATTGAAAAAGAAACCGACAAAAAAGTGTGTACAACACGTGTTGATGCCGCGGGGAATATTTGCATTTCAAAAACTGAGAAAAATTTACATATCACCGTGTCCGTTTCTATAAATGGTACGCAAATTTTTCTGCACAACTTGATATTTTCACGCAGAAGAGGAGGTTCCATTGATTTGGATATTTTGTTTCAACGAATTCTCTCGCTAGATAACAATTTGTCACAATGATGTCTGACAAATGACATTATCCACCAAGACTGACAGCTAAGATATCCATTTATATCCGTACAATACTGTACACTACCGTATTGAGCACCGTGCACGGATAACGACCAAATTAATCAATAGCTCACATGTGAATAGCGTGAAAAGACGCTTCATTCAATTAGTATAATTATTCAAGTACTAAATATACATTAATAGTATTATTTGTTATTTATTAACTTGTTTATTCAATTAGTACTATTTATTTATTTATTACTTTCTCCCTTATTCTCTTCTAGTCGTAAGAGAATCTTTAGAAATTTCTCCAATTCACAAAATAAAACTTGCGCGGGTACATTATTTGCGGCGATACAAGAGTTTTAATTCAACGTACCAACATCATGGATGCAAATCGCCTAACCTGAGATTATAATAATGCTTTAATATGACCTACTGGGATTGTACGATTATTTAAACATTAAATGTTGGTTAGTTCAACGAGATTGTATGAATTAATTACATCGGTATCTATCAATAATTCAGCATTGTCTATGCAACTATATTAGACACGATTAAGCGTAAAATCAGAACGAGAAGTTAATCCCGCTTGCGCATTAACATTTCTTGCCGTGCGCGTGTTATATATATATATATATATATATATATATATATATATATATGTGTGTGTGTGTGTGTGTGTGTGTGTGTGTGTGTGTGTGTGTGTGTATATATTAGTAGTCGGAGTAATATGTACTAAATGCTTAAGTTCACAAAGGACAATTTTACAGTGGATGAGGATAATTGTGGTTCTCACAGACGCTCTTTCTCTTTCTCTTATTCTCTAATGTTCACATGTAATATATTACAAGGAGCGAGATCGCGTCGTCGATTTTCGTTGCATTGTTTCCAACGGCCATTGAATTCAATGTATCATAATCATTAACTCGTCTAATAATGTCACACCGACTAGCTACTACAACAAAATTATATACACAAAAAGAAAGGAAAGAAGGAAAAGCGGTTTAATTAGTGTCTTGCGCGTAAGTAGTTAAATTACTTTCTAACTTTCCAGTGACAGTTATATTCTTGATGGAAAATGTGAAATTTTATAGGGTATTACTCAGCGATGAGTATCACGAGGCAAAGTTGAAAAAAGGAGAAAAAAGAACTCTAATGGACATTTTAATTCAATTATACATCGATTGACCTGATTATATCGTGACATGCTAAAATACGCAAGATGCGGCTTTCGAAAACGTTCCTTCGCCTAAGCGTATCTACGAAAACGTTTCCTGACGTGAAATTTATTTTTGAATATTATTTATACAAACACACGAGGGCAAAGAGAGAGAAGACTGGGATAACGCGAAATATTGTTCTACCAACACTTTGATAGTCGTATTCCAATTGGGGCCAAAATCGATAGAAGTCGCTCTAGAATGGCAGAGGAAGGTCACTCGAACTACTTGTGCGAAATACGAGCACTCATGTGAAATGACGTGGCTATCAATTTATGCGGCAATATATACGAGATATTACATTGCTTTATTATCAAAGGATACTGAATCATCGTATAATTTCCAGTACTTAATTTTAATTACATTAATTAATTTCTATTTTTATTAGCTCATTATTGTATATAGAAGTAATAATATATCCACGATCGTGATGCGTCTTTTCACACACACACACACACACACACACACACACACACACACACACACACACACAGATCTCTGTTATATTATTTCATCGCGATACGAATCTGTTACAAAGAGGGAGAATAAATTAGGACCGATATATGTATACAGAGTGTCCCAGATCACGTTCACAATCTGTCGTGAGGACGTAGAGCAGATTGAGATGAACACAAAAGTCCCATATCATTTTGCGATATTCGTAATAATAGACGCGATAATATTAATTAAAGAAGATTGGTGAATGATCGCGATATGTTAGATAAGCAGCAGCACCGTCTACCGTTGTATACTTATACATAAAGTCAAACTGATTAAAAAAGTCCTCTATCATTTTGTAAATAACCACATAGATTTTTAGATATTAATTAAAGAAAATTGTTACATGATTGTGTACCACAATGCACAAATTTTCTTTTATTAATATCTAAAAATGTGGTCATTTGCAGAATGGTAGAGGACTTTTTTTGTACAGTTTGACTTAATGTATAAGTATACAACAGTAAACGGTGCCACTGTAGCTCATGATCGCGCCTGATCATTCACCAATCTTCTTTAATTAATATCTCGACTATTATTGGGAATATCGCAAAATATGGGATTTTTGTTCATCTTAATCTCCTCTACGTCCTCACGAGAGATTGTGAAGGTGATCTGGGATATCCACACATATATATATATATATATATATATATATATATATATATATATATGTGTGTGTGTGTGTGTGTGTGTGTGTGGTCAGTGTGATGATAATTTGAGTGATTTCCGATAACCATATTGTATTCGAGTGAGCGATCCGCGTGCTACTTGGATATAACGATATACGAACGTTGCGCGTGATGCCGTCGGCTAATGTTTTCATCGCATTGAAAGTCGGTCATCCATTATTCCACGCCGGCTTCGAGAAATCAAAGTAAGTGCATCGGTCGGATTGTTAGGAGAGGTACTTAGGTGGCTTGATACGAGAGGATTTCGTTTTGTTTCTGCAGTTTAATAAACACATCACAAAAAACGCAACTATCCTGGGTATCCCTGGTACTGTAACCGATATTTTTACTTTATTGAGTATTTTTCCGTATGTATAGTGAGAATATTCATAAAGCTTCATCGCCTGAAAGGAAGAGAAAATAAATGACGGAAGGCAAATTACTGATGTGACGAATGGAGACGTGTGGAAGTGCATATATATACGTCCGCTCACGGTCGACAAAATTGCACGGCCTGTATTAATGTGTAATATAATCCTTATAGAACACGACATTCTTGCCACGGAAAATACATCGTAAATCACGAAATTCATTTCACGGCGGTATAAAATCGCGCTTTATGCACTTCTTCACCCCTTAACGCGGCGCATAAATTACCATGCCGTGCGCACATGTTTTATCGTAATTTATGCGAGGCTTGACAATTCTCGAACGCTTCTACACATACACACACACACACACACACACACACACACTCTCTCTCTCTCTCTCTCTTCCTCTCTTTCTCCTACATTTACACACGCACGTCCCTTAAGCTGAAACTCGCTTCTGTGTCATGGAATTTTACAATTCCAGCGCTTCGAGCGTATTACAGGCAATTGCTTGCGAAACCCATTGACGTTGAGTCGCGGCCGTTTCGACGCGGCCATACACAGCCACGTTTTCGTCACGATGCACATCGATGCCATTCCGCAAGTAGGAGGAAAACTTGATTTCCGTCAATTTAACTAAGTAACGAAGTTTCTATCGCGTCCATCCAATTCGCAGAGTGGAACGGAACCCCATGTCGATCCGTTTCGCCCATCACTATAAAGCTTGTCTCTGCCGATGTGTCATTCACGTTAACAATGATTAGTTACGAGCGTCAGGCACATCCCGCGCGACGATTCACACGACAAATGTGACCCGTTTTTGCGTTTCGTACACGCAAAAACGGGTCACATCCTTGCGTATCTGCGCGTCGTGTGTTGCAAAGACTGTGGCGTACCGCACAAATAGCTTATACGATCTACCATATTGTATGCTACTGCAATCTACTAAATGTTGAGCCATGTAATAGATACACAATCCTCTCGTTGAATGGCGCGGTTTAATTACTTTTGGCGGTGCAATGGACTCTCGTGCCGCCCTAAATTGCTTATATAATTTGGTTATATATTCCTCTTACTCTACCCTAACCTACATGTTATATTATTGAAAAGATAATTACGCGATCTCTCTCTCTCTCTCTCTCTCTCTCTCTCTCTCTCTCTCTCTCTCTGTCTGTCTGTCTGTCTGTCTGTTTTTATGTTACATCGTAAGATTTTTACATATATTATTATATATAAAATATATATTGTTTTTATGTATATTACTCCGTTTGCGGTAATGATTTCAAATGTTCGATGGAACAGGGCTATCACGTTACATAATACTGTAGGATCTAGAATTTGAGAAATACGAACGTTAAAACGTTCAGCGAACGCGATCGTTCTGAGAAACGGTAGCGTTCAAGCTCGCCTTTCTAAGGACAGAGATAAAAAGATTCAAGAGATAAAAAAGTCGATTAGTTGCTTTTTCGACGAGTGAGGAAAATCGGTCAATAGGGATGACGTATCTCTATACTGTGTGAGAGAAAAAATTCTAAAAATTAGAAAATGCTTATTTGGAAGAGGTACTAATAGCATAATTACTTAAATTTAAATTTTTTTTTAAATAAAGTAAATAATTGCTTTTATGAAAAATATTGAGGTTTTCTTAAAGTTTTAAAATATATATACTTTTTTATCTGAAAAATATTTTATATTAGTATAAAATATTTCCTTGATGCATATTTTAAAATACGAAATCTTAACACATACATATATGCATGTAAAAGACAAGAGTGAAGCGTGGGTCGGTCATGAGAGTAAAGTCTATCAGTCGCTAGTCGAGCGACTGTAAAAACGATTAACATATTTATTATTTTTCTGTTTCGTTGCATATTTTTATTTACATATATAGATTTGTACTTATATATCTTAAACATCTCATATGACACACATGTTTTGAATAACTTAATCTGCCTCACTGAGGTCGTTTTTGTCCTCGTTTATATACATTCCGTATAAATGCCAATAAAAATCTATAAAATGTAATAAACATATTTTCAAGCCTGTAGAATATAATTATGTAAGAACATGATCGTAAATATTGATTTAAGTATTTTATTTTATCGCGAACATAAAAAGAAACTCGATGAAAACAGAGATTACATAATAATTTTTACTTTTTTGAAAATTAATTGAAAGAATTAATATTGCAGAACTTTCTTGTCAATATTAAAAATATTATATATTTCAATTTACTAAGAAATATAATTATTTATTTGTACGAAAACGCACTATTTCTTCAATCAAAAGACAAATAAAAAAATCATTAATAGTTTTAAATTTTCACGATATAAATTTATTATAATGCAGATTTTTTTTAAATTATTACAAAACACGTGAATATTCTCGCTATACATGGAGAAAAATGCTCAATAAAGTAAAAATATTGGTTATATTACCAGGGATATTGGGTATATTACCAGGGATATCTAAAATAGTTTGCACGATTCTCGTTGCGTCTTGTGTGAAAAATTATATCTGAATCTTTTTTTGTTCGTTTTGATCGTTTTGGTCGTTTTGATTAAAGTTGAGTAGCACAGAAACCTTATTCACATATAACATAGTCAAAAATAAATAAATCATTTACCTAAATTTGTTTTATATATAGTTTCATATATATAAAAAATCAAAATATAACGAAAAATCACCTTTAAAATTATTCTACATTTAGGAAATTTATTCTGCATTTTAATATTTTTAATACATTGTAATACTTTAATACCTGCAATTTGCAAAAACGGCCTCTTGTAACTTTATCTTTTTTCATATCATAGGCACATAGAATAATTCAACTTAAATTTCATTCTTACTAATTATAACTTTTTATAGCTTGCGGATTTGATTGAAAGTTCTCTTATATTAGTTTGTAGGTAATATGAAATGAAAAATCGGATAAAATGTCCTCAGTATACCAGATTAGGGTTAAATACAATGTATTTCAGTAAAGGTGGGGCATTGGGGCAATATCGTAGAAACACATAAATCAGGTAAAAATAACTTTACAGATTCACGTAAAATTTGTCTCTACCGTGCACCCGAAATATTGGCTCCAAAATTAAGATGTGGAAAGCATTTCCTAAAAATAACTTTTCCTGCTTACCATATTTTGATAAACTTTGTGTTATTTTTAAACGAATGTTAAAACACATAGAATATATATGTGATACATTTGATATCACGTCAGTGAGCCGAGAAAAGGTAAATCATCCATAAATTTCTTAATCCTCAAACGTTGAAGCGAGTATAGGTAAAATTTTATTAATACTTGAACAGCGGAAAGTAAAACTTTATTCAAATAATAAAATAAGAATATAGCGAGAAACGAAATTGAACTGATTAAGTTAAAATTTATTGAAATGAAATAGATTTTGTTTAGAAGATACTCTTTGTATAGATTTTAACTTTGGAGAAGGATTTATCTCAGCAGAAGTGTATTGTAGCAAAACATTTTAGATATAGTCATTTTCACACCTTTTTTATCTGTACAACTCTAGAAAATTAACGATATTTATTAAAACACTATATATATATATATACATGGTGAGCCATTTTAATCGACGCATCCAAATTGCTCCTAAAATACGCCAGTTACAAAAAAATGGTTAAGACAAGAATTGTAGAGGGGATCATTTTACCGTGCTAATAATTTTGACCTTCAGATCGATTTTTAAGGTCATTCGAAGGTCAAAGTCATTTTTTTAAATTAGAACCCTTATTTTTGACACCGGATTCGAAAAGAGCAGAAAATTTTACATTAAAAATGATATTTAGATTTTTTTTCTGAATCCAAGAAGGTCAAATAAAAAATGATTAAAAACAACTTAGAAGCTGTTAATGTTAATTTTAAAGATTTTTATGCATGATAAGTGTTTCGCGGTACTAACAAATACTAATAGAAGAAAAGTTGCGAAACGTTGTCATTCCATTTCCGAAATTGATGCGCAATAATCTCACTTTGATATGATTATTAATAAGGCGTAATAAATAAAATTTTAAAAGTAAAAACAAACAATTTTAAAGTATTGCCCTTAACAATTTTTCTTTTTTGAGTGCAGGGTAACTTGAAAAATTTTTTAAAAATATGGCTGACTATCCTAATGAAATTGTTGATATGATATTAATTTTAAGAGAATGTCATAATAATTACGATGCTGCGTCAAGGCTTTATGCTAAACGCTATCCAGAGAGGAGACAACAGAACAACACGACAATACGAAGATTAACTCAAAGAGATTAACTCAAAGAGTAATGGACATCTTGTTCGGCAACGACAATGTCATGACGAAAATGATGCGCGGGCTGTTGCTGTTCTAGCAATTGTTCATTATGATCTTCATATTAGTACTCGCCAGATTGAAAGAGAAATAGGTATACCACAAAGAACAGTTTCAAGAATTTTAAGAGCTCTAAAGTATCATCCCTATCATATCATTCTAACGCAAGCTTTAAGGCCGAATCATACCCCAAAAGGAAACAGAACTTACTACGTCCACGTCGTTGTTTCCGGGTAACGCTAAAAGTATTGAATTAACATCTTCCAAGTTCTTGATTTAACTTTCTTGGATTCAGAAAAAAAATCTAAATATCATTTTTAACGTAAAATTTTCTGCTCTCTTCGAATCCGGTCAAAAATAGGGTTTCTAATTAAAAAAAAAATGACTTTGACCTTCAAATGACCTTGAAAATCGATCTGAGGGTCAAAATTATTAGCACGGTAAAATGACCCCTATTGTCCTCTACAATTCTTGTCTTAACCATTTTTTTGTAGCTGGAGTATTTTAGGAGCAATTTGGATCCGTCGATTAAAATGGCTTACCCTGTATATATATATATATATATATATATATATATATATATATATATATATATATATATATATAGTGTTTTAATAAAGATCGTTAATTTTCTAAAGTTGTACAGATTAAAAAGGTGTGAAAATGACTATATGTAAAATGTTTTGCTACAATATATATATATATATATATATATATATATATATATATATCTTTTAGTCCTTCCTAAAAGTATAATATAATCATATAATAATATATAAGTATATATAAGTATATTATAAGATATATAAGTATATTATATATCATATAATATTTTTATACTTTCTCTATTTTCGAAATGAATGTATTGCAACGTACTTTATTATATTTGTTACATCGTTAAATATCTGTCTTACAAATGCTACTTCACAAACACTGTTGGTGTTTGAAGATGAGAGAAAGCTGGTTTCTCATAAAGCGCTCGGGTTTATACTACAGAGCGCAAAAGAAGTGAGCTACACTCGGGAGAAAATAGAAACGTAAGGAAGAAAAGATTAATTTTGTCCCCGCACGCGTTCGTGATGTAGAAGTGTACTTAATGTTCCTTTAATGAAGAACCAGCATTTCGGTAACAATAAGCACTACGCAGTTACCTGAAGATACACTGAATGTATTGCCATATCGTGAAGAAAATGACTACGTAGTTTTATGAAGCTCGCATTTTTACATTTGACCGCACTGCGCTATTCTTAACGGCCGTTTTCGTCAAGAAAGGAATTCTTCTTTCTTTCACGCATCGCTGAACTTGCACGGTTGAAAGCTAATACTTGAAGGAGATACTGCAACCGATATAAAGACGGTTATGAAATATAATAAGTAAAACTATGGCTTCTGAGTGTTTTGAGTATATATTTCTATTAGAAAGCACCACTACGCAAGCAACATAACGTAACGAAGAATTGCAGGTTTCGTCTTACACCATATTCCGCACGCGTATTTTCGAGTTTACGAAAGATACATAATACCGAACTTGCTGGACATTA
The DNA here is from genome assembly GCF_010583005.1 of Odontomachus brunneus. Taxonomy (NCBI): domain Eukaryota; kingdom Metazoa; phylum Arthropoda; class Insecta; order Hymenoptera; family Formicidae; genus Odontomachus; species Odontomachus brunneus. The sequence goes on from NW_022639452.1 coordinate 4,906,855, forward strand.
TTTCGCCGACTCGCTATCTCTCCTGCGATTTGTAGCCAACTTCGGGAGACGTTACTAGATTACGGTATTTCTATCACTTCTTGGCGCATCTTTCTTCACGTCAAACAGAACATCATACGTAACTTTCCAAAGTCGTGAAACTATAATATCTAACTCATTTCTATTGTCTTTGTATGTCTTGTCAAACTGCAGCAAGTATAATTTATGCAGCGAGTTTTCGTGTTGAATTTGCAAATCACCCTCTACTATGTATGATTATAAGATAAAGCAAACGATATCTTACATAGGAAAGTTATATTGCGATGCAGAATAGCAATTTCAAAGTGTCTGCCATAAATTCGTAGTATAAGCTTCTCTACCAGTAAATAGTGAAATTTAAAAGTTAAGATGATATCGATTTGTTGTTACGTCTATTTAGTATTTGTTGTTACGTCTTGGATTAGTCGGGAAGTTTGTTCTCGCAGAAATTACAATTCAGAAATAAAATTATTACAATTAAATTTATACAAAAATAAATTTATGTAGTAATTTATGAGATATCACAATATCTCGGCTGTTAGATTCTCATTGATCATTTTTATACATTTCGTTCGTTTATTATTTCTAGAATCAGTAATTTTATAGAATTTCAAAAATTAAAGTTTGAGATAAAGCTTTGGTCTATAACGTATGCATTACTTTTTTGTACAATGTTAATCCATCTTCTGGGTAGCTTAATCATTCATTATAAAATTTGATTGGTTTTTTATTAAAAAAGTTATAAAAGGAAATTATGACGGCTCCCAAAGATTGAAATTCTTCACTGTTCAAACTGCTTTGAAGCTAACAGAACAGATGTTAGCCTGATGTTAGAAAAATATGGCGGGTAAGGTAAAATATTCCAATCGAACGTTGGAATTTCCCGGATAACCAAAGACACAGTGGTCTCGCATTGGCAGGGTGAAAGGCAACGCTTTTACAATTCGCCAATTCTAGACATTTCTCGTTGATCGCTACTTTCAGCTGACTATATTAACTTCTACATTAGCTTTCAGCTAATTGTAGACACTATTTATTAGAATTAATAGTTTCAATGCTTGGCAAAAAGTTCATAGTATTTAGATATTTCCTTCCAATTTTAGTAAACACAGAACTTGATTTTCTTTGAGTGAAGGTCAGTTCTGTGTTGCATTAATAGAAGCTCATTTTTCTTATCTTAGAAAATATTATAATGTTGTAAATGATCCATTTTCATTGCTTGTCACCAAACGTTTCAAAATGGTTCGTTTTCATTATATTTATACACTGAGGGAAAAATTACCTTAAAATCAACAAATATTTTTTTGATGGGTGCCATTAATATACTTATTTAAATCTAAATTCTCTTTATTTAAACCAAATATTGTTTACTTAAATCAGATAAACCAATATTTGATTTAAATAAAGAGAATTTAGATTTAAGTAAATATGTTAATAGCACTCATCAAAGAAATATTTGTTGATTTTAAGTTAATTTTCCCTCAGTGTAGAGGAAATTGCAATATAAATTATTTTTACAATTAATTTATGCGAAATTCAAATATTATATCAATTAAAGTTTCTCTAAATGAGTTACAACTGATGTTTTGGATATTTTGAGTGTCTTTTTTGTGGTGTAGTATGTTATTTATATTAAACTAATATGGCAATTTGTTTATCATTAACCAAGTAAAGCCTTCCTGAATGTGGAGCATTTTTCAAAGAGAAGTCTCCTGCTCGAAGTTTGGGAAAACATTCCTGGCATGTTTGATCATTCACAGCATTGTCTTTATATAACGCATAAATCTGCGATTCAGTTTGCTTACATTTGCGATAAAAAAAAGAAAGTAATAAGATGACAAAAATATACTTTGAGATTATCTATTCTTAAATTAATATATTGCATCACTGTTACTCAATAAACCTGTATAATCTTTTTCATAACACGCTACAAAGTATCACGTCTAAAATTTGTATACAATTCATAGGTTAGAAATGACAATACTTTTAATTTTTTAAAGAGGCCTAGGCATCGACATCGTTCGAATAAAGATTTTTTCTTCATAAAAGACGTTCTTGCTGAAGAGATTTGTGATTTGAACAAAAAATTGAAGGTCGAGAATGATTTCCTGAACGTACATAATTATGTATGTTTATATTTGCATATGTGTCCCAGCTACAGAATTTAATAAATCTTAAGATCATGATAATAAATATAGAAGCATTAACTTTGTAGTATTAATCTTTGAGATGACAATGATAAGAAAATGAGGAAATAAAATTTGCTTATTTCTTTTCTTGAAAAACTTTACATGATTTCGAGCTTCAACAATTCTATACATAGCGTTAACGATTCTATACGATTTCCATATTGGTTTCTTCACCGTTTCACCGAACAGAATAAAGAATATATCTCTAAGAATAGATTGATAGTATTTTATAGATTTTAATTATTGCTATTGATTTTAATTATTGCTATTGATTTTATATATTGCTTTGACAATATAAAAAATTTGGAAAAAATTCTAAGGAAATGTTCATAATTATGTATATTGAGCCTTATAAAGAGCTAATACTAAATCTAGAATGCTTTTTCAGTATATCTCGGTTGTTTTATTGCCAAAGTTGGTATTTCTATAATTTTAAAATTTATAACTAATCTTATTTTTCAATTGATAAGAACCGTTAAGGTTCTTCCCCTTCTACCTGCTTGTGATACGAAGCACGATGCCAATCGTTCAAAAACATCGAAACAGTAAGCAGCGCGAAATTGTAAGTATTATATCACTCAAGTGTGGGATTAATATAACTTTTTCGTCGTTATGGTCAATGTAATAATACTTTTTTTATTCACTTATCACTGTAAGAGTATTTATATACATATACAGGGTGGCCCACCGAAAACGAAACAAACGTGATTTTTGGCATTTAACCTAATTAATTCGAAAAACGCTCGGACACATCAACTTTAGTTTCAAGGGAAACATGTTAATTGGCTATTTCCGTGTGCCAAACATCAACCTCATAAAAAGAGGTTTATCTTATTTCACCATAAAAATTTTAAATGACAAGAGGTGTCTAGCAATATATCATTTGAAAGAGCGATTAATTCGCTTTACAATAGTGTTTTATTTTTTTAATTTCAATCATTATTTCCCGAGAAATTATAACAAATCAATAAGTAAAAAATTATGAAAATAAGTGGATGTGTAGCATCATTTTGTAATAATTCGTCGGAAGTTAAAGTCCGAGCGTTTTTCGAATAAATTAGGTTAAATGTCAAAAATCACGTTTGTTTCGTTTTCGATAGGCTATCCTGTATAATTTTATTATATGAATAAACATTTTAAATTTTAAATTTTAATTTTATTTAACATTATTGATATAAAATATTAATTATTGATATAAAATATTAATTTATTGTGAAATGAGATTTTTTATATGTATTATTTTTACATTTCATTTCTATAACTACTTATTATTTAAAAGAAAAGAGAAAATGTGGAAATAAACATTGTATAATATGTTATTAACTAGAAATTGTCATTATTTTTATATCCCTATACATACTTATTATTATTATTACAATACATTTTTAAAAAAACACAATAATGTCACATTTTCCTTCTTAAAGTTTAAAGTTTAAAATTTATATTTTCCGAAACGCTTGTTGAAAATATTATTTTAACACAATACGAGAAATCAGAATTTTTAAAGAAAAAATAGTCTCTCTTGAAACTCATGTTTACTTTATAATTTTATTTCTATTAACATTAACTAGATTTTGTTACCGTTACTGAATATTTGTCACATTGAATGAAAAAAAAATATTGAAGAAATATTAATTTTTACCAATGTTATTAAAAGACAAAATTGGCTTGCGCGCGTGCACACGAATATGGATACTTAAGTGTTTCCATTAGAAAACGTAGAAAACGAGTTTTACGCATTAGAACAGATTAACCTGTTAAAAAACGGATGTTTTAAATTCTATAACGCGGCGTTCTATTCGAAAAAGTCAAAAAGATTTTTCTAATTAGATTAATAGAGGCGTCAGAATTGGGCTATATTCGAATGTCACATTTTGTAAATGCAAAGACGCAGTAGTTAAGTCTGAACATTACAAAAGGGCAATAGAAATAAATATTATTAAGGCTTTCTATAGAAATATCTAAATTGTAATAGGAATAAAGCAATGAGAGCTGATGCTGGATGTTAATGCAGATATATATAATCGGGAGGATAATAATGTTTGTAGTGTCAAACGCACTTGCCGAATAGGATTTCCGGTCTTTAACGTACGCGGTGAATCTACCTTTCATTAGCAAACCGACCCTAAATCCCCTAATATTTTAAATAGTATTTATAATTAAATCCCCTTTATTTTAATATTCTTTACGCGTATTGATTCAATTATTGAGTTGCGAAAAATAGAGCAATAGAGCCTGAATATTACAGAAAAACAGTTGAAAAATAATTGTGCTTCCCAAGCAAAAATTGAATCTAGGTATTGTCTAGTAATGACACAGAAAAGTTGAGTCTTACATCGCTACTAGCTAGGAATGTAACGCTCAATTCTCCTAGTGGCTGTACCAGAAAAATTATCTAGTAGCTGGATACAAAAAAGTAACTTGTAACTATAATTGGTACAGTTACTAGACAGTTCTGATATCCAATTTCTATTCAGGATTTACCGATGATTTTCTATCTCGTTACTGTGTAGTCTTTTTCATTTAGCTACTATCTATGTAATTGGTATAGTCACTAGATAGTCATGACATTCAAAAGACTGAGCAGGATATTTAGCCAGTCACGAGCAGGTGACTGGCTAGAAAACTTATCTAGTCATTACTATCTAGCTACTAGCTTTGAAATCTGCTCTACTAGATACATTTTTACTCGGGATAAATTTATCTAAAGCGACTGTCTCCAGTTTATCGGGTTCATGTTAAAGATTATATTATAGTTTATAATATCAGCTTATGGCGTTATTTTCTATGAAACGTATTTATGTTATCATCAAGACTATTTAAATTTCATTTCTGGAGTCAGGAATGTTAATTTATCCAAGTAAAGTGAACTTCTAATTGAAAAATTAAGAGAGGAAGTTCACAGCAGATGTAGAAATCTTTATCGTTCGGTATTTTTAATTAGCAGTGCGTGAAATGTTTCGGCGCCCTTCTTAAAATAATGAATACAGAACGATAAGATTATTTTATATTCAGAGAGAGAGAGAGAGAGAGAGAGAGAGAGAGAGAGAGAGAGAGAGAG
>NW_022639452.1:4912643-4929702 GCF_010583005.1 Odontomachus brunneus
AGAGAGAGAGAGAGAGAGAGAGAGAGAGAGAGAGAGAGAGAGATAGAGAGAGAGAGTGTGTATAAATTTCAATGTAAATCAAACATCATCTTATCGAATCGCATTAATTTAAATTGGAATTCAAGCTAAATCTGATATAATGTTATCGTTTTGCACTTATAATTTTAAACAGCGCGTGTTGTATTGTCGTATGATATACTGAATTTGCTACGCCTTAATATTAGAACTACTATGGAAGTTAAAATGACTCATTTATAATTACTTAAAAAATTACGCAAGTATAACAATGCGTTTTATATTACTAATTAATATAGAGAATAAAACTGAAAATAGTAAACATTTTTTCCTTGTACTTTTTTTAAAAAAACCTGTTATTTCGACCGCTTTGATAGAAATAGCTCGTTAATAGTCGGTAATTCTAGCTTTAACGTGTTAACAATTTCGAAATATTCGATGTAAAAGTGATAGATATACGTTAAGTCCGCTGAGATTTGCATACTACAAGGCGCACGTTGCAACGTCAGTTCGAAAAGTTGGATCTCTCCCCAGCGTAATTTATTATTTATGTTCCAATAGGGATAAATGTAAATCTCCAACATATAAACCGCTTGAAACTTAGTGCCAAGGTAATAATGTTTAAATTTATCAGCGAAGAAAGCGATTCAGTGTATGTTTAATATTGAAGATAGGCGGAACTGTGAAGAAAGGTGAAAATTCAATAAAACTTCGCCTCGGTTTAAGAAAGAGAAAGAGGAAAGACCTAAAATTTACGACAATAAAGAAGCCTTATTAAATTTTTCGCGAGCATCTTTCTAGAACGCAATTTTCAGCGCCGCCGCCGGAAATTTTATTCAACCTCACGTTTCCGCTCACGTTTCTTCTTGAAACTATTCGATGCGGAAGAATATCTGCGACCACTTATCGACCCCGGCATATTTCTTGCCGTAATGGCACCGAAAGCGCCGTCCCTGAGAGGAATCGCGCGTTCCAGGATCATTCGCTCGCATTCGAGGAGCGTCGCGCAATGAAGATCATCCATCACGCGAGCGGCCTGTCGTAAAAACGCGTGTTATGCAAATGCGTCGAATCGATCCGCTATATTTCCATAACATTGCGATAGCGTGGCCAGAAAGTAACGCGGTATCCGATGGAAGTACATTTACGGCCCTTACGATTACTCGACGATGTCGGTGGGCGCTGTTAGAAGCGACGGATATATCGATCGGTTCTAAAGACTATGTTTTGCATTGCAACGAGCGCGTGATTGAGCTCCTGCGAGCTATGGCTCCAGGTAGGATAACGTTATCGTCGGTGGGTTATTACATCCCTTTCTTTTCGGGAGGTAAGCCGCGAGGATCGCTGTGCTAATGCCGCAGTAATACTCGTGCGTCACAGACAGCGATTCACATGTGTTAGTAGTTACGGTAATTCAGGTGGTATTACACTGTATAGGCGCGTGTTCTCTCTCTTCCTCCCTCTCTCTCTCTCTCTCTCTCTCTCTCCCTCTCCTTCTTTCAATTAATAATAATTCCCGCGGTTTTTCAGCACGTACGAGAGATCGCGGTGATATACATTTTTAGCCGTGCAATTCCGCATAATCTCATAATGAAATCGAGATTCGGGCTGGTGAACGCGAGAAGTCGCACTAATCTCCATTTAAGTAATATCCGATAATTCCGGCTAATACGCCAAGCTTGAACGTGTATGTAATTAAAATTTCCTGGCGCTTCATCTCCGTTCTTTTTCGCGCGCGTGATGCAAAATTTCAACTTCATGCGCGCGACAGGCAGTGAGCGTATGGGCTTTCAGCCGTGCTCTCCAAGTTCTGAAGTGGCGCGATATAGAACGCCGTGGTTATCGTGGCAACTGCATTCATGATCCCGTGAATTTATACGCAATATTTGCATCCGGGCGGCGAATGCGCTTTTCGTGCAGGAAACTCGAAACATTAATATTACGCGTCGGGCTATGCGCGTGCGATGTGACGCGGCTCCGATTCCCGGCACAGAAACATCGCGTTAAAAATATCCGCCCGACATCGAGCGAAATTTAATAGAATACAGCGCATCAAATTCGAAATATATCTATCCCGATCGGCGTTGCTCCGGATACGACGTTTATTAAATCGTAATTAATGTTCTCGTCGTCGTCGATATTGCGTAATTATTTTACTAAATCCCCCGGCGCGAGAGACGAAATGTTGTTCGGTCTCCGGTATCAACTACGATCTCCCCGATTAACGCAAGCCGCACGATGCATCATAGTGCTTCTAACTCCTAGCTGACGATCGAGGTACACCATTATTGGGTCAGGCACGATAAGTAAGTTACGTGTTACCGGAGTTTCTCGCGGACTGCGAATGGGCGTTTCTCACGACACAGCATTTAAGAAGCCGCCCGTTAGAAATGGCTCGTTTAACACCCGCGCTCTCGGGATTAGGCGGGATAATCCGCTTAATGCTCGTTTACGAGGCACGCTTTTAGACGCACAAAGGAATTTCTCGAGGTTCCTCTGTAAAAAATTCAATACTCTGACGAGTGAGGAATTGCCCGTGGACTTCACGGCGCACTTTTCAGCCTCATTGTCATTTTCCTTCTGTTTCACGGCTTCTCTTTCTTTTTTTCTCCTCCTCTTTGTCTCGGCTGCCATGCGCTGTCCTCTATAATCGCGCATTCGCTAAAGAAAAGGTTGGCAGTGGGGCAAGCGCGATAGCCGAAAGGCAAAAACGATACAACGGTTCTCGTTAGATTAATTGCATTTGGAATTTGCAATCTACCACGGCTCGTCTATTGTATACGCGGAATTCAATTTCAACGACGCACTATCCCAGTTATATTCGATACGTTTACCCGTTTTTTCTTTTTTTTATGCAACATAACTACGTGACTGTCTGTCCCTGTTGATGTTTCTTCGTACGTCGATACAGTGGACTTACGTCAGTTTTAATGTTTAATGTTCGCGTGGCGTTCAACTGGTGAAAAGCTGTCACGGAGTATCGGCTCGTCTCGTATTCTCTTCGATGAGAGTGAGCGAGCGAGCGATGACATTCATTATCTCGAGGTAGCCTGGGAAAGTGCTCACTTTTCCTCCATTCTCTCTCTCTCTCTCTCTCTCTCTCTCTCTCTCTCTTTCTCTTTTTCTCTCTTTCTCTCTCTCTCTCTCTCCCTTGATTCGAAAAGATGAAAACGGAAGTCGATAGAAAGATGTCGCGCGCCGCGGAACTGCATTTTGCCGGTTTAATAGCTGTGCTGCACTGAGCGCTTCTCTTACTTTCATACGTCTGTTTTCAAACTATGAGCAGCGCGTTAATACTTTGTCACATATATGCCCTTCGCGATTACTTATACATCCGTTTAAGGAAGCAATTTGCTGTTTCCACACTGTTCGTGTATGTAGGAATATTTGACCGTGTGTACACGTTTCAAAGCAATCTTGTGTTCTCCACTCACCTGCCGAAGTAATTGCTCTTGACCCTTTTAGTCTGAGGCTGCGCTGAATTCTCATTTCCGCTTCCTCTCGAGACACGAAGCTGGTCGACTTCTCTCTCTCTTTCTCTTCCTCTTTTTTCGAAAAATCGCAATACATGCAGTTTCGGATGTTTATCGTTGCAGCGCGAAATATGAGAGCGTTTAGTAGCTGACGCAAAGTAGCAGAATTATCTTCATGCCGACACACGTGTGCTGCATTTGTATGCGCGTACTAATTCCACGAAATTCCGTTATCGGAGCCGTTTCGTGGACATTTGTCGATTTTCATAACATTATACAGTAGCAGCGCATCGCAATCGCGAGCGCCGAGATTTTACTCAAGTAATCTTCTTTTTACGGCTAAATTATTCGTGTTATTGTGCATTAGCAATCGACTCTTCATGTTGAGGCGATAATTTTCAAATAACCATACTTAATGAGTCGCAGTTTATAGCGTCACGTTACACATAGTTATGTGAAATTTTTTATATATATCGCAAGCATGTGCGATTTTCTTTTCTTGAATCGCAATGCAATACGCAGTCGGAACTTTATTGCAAAATCGTGTCCGCAATTTAAAATTATTCGTCATTTTAATTATTTGTTTAAATTTCGTTCAACGTACAAGTTATGATATTTTATACTATCTAATTTTTAAACTTATACATTTAGAAGCATAATGAGATTATGTCATTATAACAATCTTAAAATGTTAAGTTACATTATTTCTTTTTATATATTTTATATATAATATATAGTTTTCAGAAAATTATCAAAGATTACTACATTTAATACTGATTTTCATTAATATTTTAATAAAAAGAAGGTTTAATAAAAACGAAAAGTGTCAAAAAGTAATTATAATTAGTTAAACATGTAATAACACATGTTTATATATTGCATGTCTTAATAGGTCACTTTTAAAAGCGTTTGAAAATTAATAATTTCGGAATAAACAAGTTTTGTTAAATATCTCCCATTTTATTCCCTATAGAAAACACACACACACACACACACACACATATATATATATATATATAATAAGATATATAATATATATATATATATATAATAAGATATATAATATATATATATATATATATATATATATATATATATATATATAAGATTCAGTCATGTTTTTAAGATAACATCATTTAACCCTTTCACTGCCATAATTCTATTTTTTAGCTGATTTTTGTGATGCTTTGCATTTTTACGTTTTTTAGGACGCTGACTACGAATCTCAAGTCAGATTAAAAAATTAAAAATGACGGATTCAATGTGGTAGTAAATCTGCATATGAATATGAATATGTTTACATGGTGGTGGCCCCCATAGCCACGAATCTATTATCCGCTTGGCAGGTATAGTTTTCTCGATCAATGTTGTTGTTCTTGCTGCTTCCTCTTCATCGAGTTTTTGGCAAGGAATACAATTACAACCATGTTGTGGACCACAGATTCCATCACAGCACAAACAAGATAATACTTTCATACCACAATAATAACGCCCATTATCACCTTAGAGAATATTTATGAAAAAAATTAATATTCATTACAGTAGTCGAGTAAAATAGCAATAAGGCAATAACCACCACGTAGTAGTAAATTAATGCAAATCTCAATAAGAGAGTAAGCGTTAAGTTTATATCTTCCGTTTGCTGATTACGAATATAAAACCAGATTTTAAAAATTCAATATGATTCAATATGTGTGTGTGTCAGCATTTATTGATGAATTGAAGCAAATCTGAATATATAAACATTAAATCTATGTTTTTAAAAAATGTGATTTTGAAAATTAAGAGGTGAAAAATTAAGTTACAATATAAAAGATATGAAACATAAAATTGATATGTGCGGAAAAAGAAAATTTTATAGACATAGTAAAAAAGTAATTTATTTATAAAAAGTAATCTAACCTGCAAAAAAAACTGAAAAATATATATTGTATTACAACATATGCAGAATCTCTGGTAAAATTTTTAGCATTTAATATGAAATATTTTTCGAAAATCCATTTTTCTTGAAAAAATCACTTTTTTTATTTTAATATGTTATAAATAACTACAAGTAAACAATTGCATGCAAGAACCTTGAGAAACATATAAAGTAAGTATTTCTACATCAGAAAATCCCAAAATCATGATTAGTTTCGCAAAATTACAAATTTTACAAAATAAAAATGAAAAAAACAAATGTGAAATATACTTCCTACTAGCAGTGAAAGGGTTAACGGGGTTTTTGGTCTTGAGAGTTTAAAATCGACTTTTTTGCATTTTTTGAAAGCTAATAGTCTTAGAAATAAACCACATAAATATCATCTGGGAAAAATAAAAATTAGCCATACAGGTACAATACAGATACAATAAATACAGGCAGATGATATACGAATTGGCGTACGAATGTTGGCCGATTCAAGTAGCGCACGCCTGCTGGCTTCTTTATCTTCGATCTCTTTTGTCTTGTGAATAATAGAATGTAAATATATGTATGTAAATATACATGCGTTGACAATATTCTATAATGTTAAGAGGACACAATTTTTTTCCACTCTAGGCGTTTTGTTTGGAATATTGTAGAAAGCGAATACACGAAGACGCAAACATATATATAATATATAACACATACACACACACACATACACACACACACATATATATATATATATATATATATATATATACATATAATATAATATATATAATGATAATCCATATCTATGCCAGCAAAAGGATAGTTGAAACCGCCAATTTTTTAGCCGTCAGTATATTTAATGATGGCTTCATGAGTATGCTTAAAATTATGGAAACAATTGGCGTAACACAGCCAGTAGCACAGTCTACAACTTAGCTATTTCACGGTACGAAGTCCGTCTCAAACACTTGGCTCATCGAGCGTTCTTTAGTTCAAAGGAAGTGAAAATTGCCGCTCGAGAGGCGAGGACAATCCAAGAAAAAAAAAATGAAAAACGAAATATATGAAAAAGAAGAAAATTCTCTTTATGGAGTACACTGAGAGAAAATTATATTAAAATCAACAAATATTGCTTTGAATATTGTTTATTTAAATCAGGTAAACAATATTTTATTTAAATAAAGAGAATGTAGATTTAAATAAATATATTAATGGACCCCATCAAGGAAATATTTGTTAATTTTAATATAATTTTTCTTTTAGCTGAATAATGATAAGTCTAATAGTTTGTATGTATTATCGTGGGAAAGTTTAACACAACTTTAAACGCTTTTTTCTCGAAATCATATTTTCATATATGGTGTGTGTGTGACCACGATTAAAAAAAAGAAACTACTATTCCGATTGTCTTATGGTTTTATATTTATATTCAACAAATATACCGTTATTGTCTAAACCACGATCAATGATTTGACCCATTAATGGTGGTTCAGATTAATAACTTATGTTAATTTTTCATGTTTTTTGGGACCGAAATAAAGGAAGAATGAGTAAAAATGAAATTTTTATTCAAACTGCTGTTATATTGAAAATTTGCATGCGATATCAATTATACTGTTTCATATAAAAATTACAAGTTTAGTCATCAAGAAAATCGCGGTTTTTATTTTTAAACTCATTGCAAGGTCTTTAAGATGGTTATCGTTTGATTGTGTTCGCAATGCAGACCTAACTTTTCCGCCATATTGTACTAATCATTGGAAAACAACGGGATATAAAATACAATGAGATATAAAACAATGAGATATAAAATATTTTTTGCAATATATTTTTAATGTACTTTTAGAAAATATATCACTTGTTAACTATATCTCCATTTTTATTCACGAAAAAATTCACGAAAGTGAATTCAGCTTTCAATATCAGAAAACTCATTTAACTTCATAATGCTTTCATTTTTAACTATTCTTTCAAAATAAAACTTCTGTTCTTTTATAATGGACATCTCAAAGAATATTTTGATGTAATACAAAGAGAGAGTTGATTTATGTATTTTTATTCGTTTAACACATTTATTTAAACGGTTTCTGTCATAACCTAGATTGCCTTATGATTAAAAATTATAAAATCATCCGCGATTTAAAATTGTATTTGCAATATAAAGTCGCGTATGATTTAGAATTATATTTTCGAAAAGTGTGATGCGATATACTGCATTCATTGCGATTCTTAAAAAAATGACATGATACACAATTTTATAAATCGCACTTTCCTAAGTATATCTCATGGAAAAAAGAAGAATTTGTTATCGCGAAGTAGCTCATAGCACGCGAAGATTTTCGTTCGTTGCGCTTCAAGCTCTGCAGCTTCGGGAGTTGAAGGGATCTGTCGATTAGAATCCTATATTAGAAAAGCTATCTTATATTCCGTCGCGCGGAATTAAACGGTTCTCCTTTCACATAGTCTATTGTCTCGCTTGAACTCTTGCAAAAGTTCAATCGATAATCGAAACCTCGGGCCTGATTTGTCGCGTCGAATCTCCGTGTCATTAATATCTATCCAGAGTGGCTTTAATCTGACACCCAAGATTTTAAGCGCAATCCGTTACTGCTAGTCTGAAGATTTTCTATGTGATCGCATTTATCGCGAGAAATGTCAATCGAAATGGTACAGCGAGAGTACTTTGCGGTTGGCAGCGCGCTTAATTTCGCGCTCCATTTCGACTTTCTCCACTTTGTCAGTTAACAAGAAGTTAACATGACTGGTTGTTGCGCGTTTGTTTCAGCGCTGACGGAGGCTCGAAGAAAGCGCAGCTTGTCTTTCATGAAGCAGAGTCGCATCCTTCGTGCGAAACTGTGACATAATGCGATGCGATGTAGCTCGACGATGAGTATCGCGAGATACATTCGATTTCACCCATTAATAGGAACTTCGCATCGCATTTTCCTTCATGTCTAATTTCGCAAGAAACCACACATTTCCACTCGCTTCGTCGTACATGCGTGGAAGCTGATAGTAGTGGGCTCTGTATGTGGTCTCTCGGATTTGCACCCGACGTTATCGCCTTAAGTGCCGCGCGTTCTCCTAATCTGCCATCAAACGCCGTTAACCCTCTGAAATACCAATGACATTTGCCAACTACAGATACGATCATGGAAGGGGAATCAAATCGATATGATTGAATCGCTGCACAAAACTCGCTGAATTATCGCAATTCAATAAACAGAAGCGGCATGATGCTACATCAGCGATATGCGTGCACGATTCATCGACTGATTGAAGATAAACACACGTTCTCTAATAAAACAATATATCGTCGTGCACTTTTGTTTGTTTAGAGAGAAACACATCGGTTGATGTCGATCTGATCACGTTTACGAGCTATTATTTATGATAATCGGATATGCGAACTAGAGATACATTTCAATGAGATATCGCATTTGTAGTTGTTTATTGTGCAATTTACAACGTAAGTTCTCCGAAGCCGCGTGGGCATCACGAAAGAAGTGTGGGTTAACAGAAGAGTAGACTTCCGTGCCAAGTTTAATGTGGAACGCTTTGGTAAGAAGCTCTGTGCCCTCTCAGGACAAGGTTTGAAAACATTGGCCGTTCGCGTGAGCCGCTAACGCGGTTTGCCTCTGCGCGCGGAGCAGGAACTTGAAAACTCCTGCTTTCTCTAACGGGGACGGCAGGAAACTTTTCGCTGGATTTATTACATATTTCCGACCTAGTTCACAATGAAAAACAGCCCCGATCCTCACGGCGACTTCCGTGACCATTTAACGTATGGGAAGTTTGACAGCGATTTCTGTCTAATAAAAAGGGAAGGAACGGGAGAGTTCGTACGTCGTGATAAATAGCAATTGGCGTAATCGTTATCGCTCGTACGCCTCCAGCGGAACAACGAGGTTGATTTCTTCGGGCTATTAAACGGCTCATCGATATGCTTGACGAATGTTGCCGATTTGTAATATTTGCTTTTCGTTTTTTCAAACACAATCGAATTGAGGCGAAAATACCGCCCGAATTTACTCTCTTTGCGAGATTGTTAAAGTTTGTTCTAACGATCTTGGCTTAATAAACGGCCATAAATACGCGTCATTGTATGTATATTTGTGGCGGAGAGATTTCGTAGGGTGATATCAAATAGGCAGTAGTAGCAAAATATGCTAAAAATGTTGTTGACTCACGATTTACTTAGCGCTCTCCGAAACGTAGCCGGTTAAATTAAGGCGAATGTCGCCTCGATTTATCCCTCCGACATTTAGGTCGTCGTGATAAATATAAATTCGACCATCCAACGGTGTGTAGATACTGCCCATCAAAACGACCCCAATACGGCGTCTCGTTTATCACGATCGTGCCCTCTTTGAAAACAGAACTCGGTCGCACTCGTATCCACGGTTATAGCGGCTTTGAGAGAGCGAAAGTAAAGAGCGAAATTCGCAGCGGAGAAGTGTACACGGACGACAAAGTGGAATAAAACCTCGGACGAACTAAACCAATTGCGTGTCACCGCCTGCACTAATCCGACTTTGAACTCATCGAGAGAAAAGCCGTACAAGACCCGACGTTGCTTTTTCAAGCGTCAAAGCCGTCTTTTTCCTAGGCGGTTCTGGCACTTCGCTTCCATCTGAAAGTTTGTGGACGACGGCGAGTGCAACGTGCAGTTCATCCGTAGTTTAAGAGTTACCCTAATACATTTACTAATACTACGAACGTGTATTAGGAACTTGCGTTACATGGATGGCGTTAACCGCGCTGCGGCGAGAGTACGCGCGTGCATGTGTGTGTTTGCGTATGTGTGTGTGTGGGTGGTATGAATGTACGGTAGTATGCAAGCGAGCATGTGGCGAGAAGTAATCTAGAAAAAGAGATTGCTCTTTATTCAATACCGAAGGGTTAGTCAGGACGATCACCGCGGCTCTCAAGTGCTTCAGATTAAGCGTCTGTGTGTCCTCGAGCTCCTCGTTGTCCTCTCCCAGGAGCGACGACGTTATTTGAACCGATGTTTGCCGCGGTGGCTTGCCTCTCTCATCCTGTCTGATTCTTGCGAGCCTGCGATGGTCCTCTTCTATGTTTCTCTCGTCTTTGTGGGTCGACTTGAAACGTCCGGAGAATGGACATGCCATCTTGTAGATAGGCTGTGCAATTCGGTATACTGTAGTCCAGTGAGTAATTCTTCCAGAGTGTCAACGAGGAACGAGAGAGCATTCGGTGTTAATTAACAAGAGACATGCCGCGCGCGCGCTCAGTTGTGTTTATTGGCGATCAGCTGGTAACAACTGCGGCTTCCTTCTCCGACAGCGTACCCTCTGCGCCTCCCCTGACGCGATGTGAACGTGGTGCTCCTTTGTGCGAATGTTTGTTGCAGCTCTCTCACATCGCTGTCCTAAACGATACGCGGACACGTGATTTTTCGAAAACTCGCCGTTATCGTGGCCTTCGTAAATATCGCCGTCGTCGTTATTATATTTGCAATCCTCTCCGTGATATTGCTGATAATATCGATGCTGGTGATGACCATTAAGGGGTCCGTCATTCTCGATTGTCCGATTATTGCCTACCGCACACCGCTGAAGAAGCCTCTTCGTCACCGTAATGTTCTTGGCGCACACGCTATCCGGCGTCCTCTACCACGGTCGTTGGGCCGGACGCAATGCACGCGGTTGCATATTAACGTGGAGACTCCTGGCCTGCGCCCGTTTGCCCTATTGAAATCCTCTCACTACGTTTCGCAGTCGTTCTCACTGTAGTTTCGGCCCTTCGGCATCGAGATGTCCTTATCAGTCTCCCTCCAACGACCTCTTGCTTTTCCCGCGATGTTATATTCGAGTTGCAAGAGCGTGATATCAACAAACTGTAATTCGCGCGCGAATTTACTCCCCGAGGGTTGCCACGGCTCACGCGACGTGACGGTGGATGAACGCTGAACGTGACAACGACTACGTACGTTACCGTCCCGGAGCGCGTGGCGCCATACTGCTCGCGGATTGACCGAGGCGCAACGAGCAACGCTCAGGGATGGAGAGGAGAGCGACGAGGAAGGCAGGAAAGCGAGGGTGAGTCGACCGCGTAAGGGAGGAGGGTGGAGGCGCCACGATGGAGGCGAACGTAGACGCCTGCGCGTGTTTTCCAGCATATATATCTCTCTCTCTCTCTCTCTCTCTCTATTTATCTTTCTCTTTCTCTCTCTCTCTCTCCCCACCTTTCCCCTCTTTCTATCTCTATCTCTATCTATCTCTCTCTATTTATCTTCTCTCTCTCCCTCTTCCCTATTTCTCTTTCCCCCTCCTCTCCCACTCCCTTCCATCCCTCTCTCTCTTTTTCTCTTCTCTCTCTACCTCCCTCTTTTCTCTCCTCTCTCTCTGCCTTTCTTTTCCTCTTTCCCTTTCCTTCTTTCCTATTTCCCCCTTTCTATATTTCTTTCTTCCTTTCTCTCTATCTGTGCCTTGCTCCGATTTCCCCCCTCTGTACTTCTCACATTCTTCTTTTCTTCCTCCTCTTTTTTCTTTCTTTCTTTCTCTCTCTTCCCTTATTTCTCTCCTTACTTTGCCCTGCCTTTCCTTTCTCTATTTCCCCTTCGCCTCTCACTCGTTTTTCTATTCTCTTTTTCGTCTCCCTTTATTCTTCTCTCCTCCTCCTCTCTCCTCTCTCTCATCCTCTTTCTCTTGTTCTTCTCTATATCTTCTTTTTCATCTCCTATCTTTTCTCTTCTCTCCTTCCGTATCTATCTCCGCTCCGTTGTTTTTTTCTTGCTTATTTTTACTATTCTTCTTTTTCTCTCTTTTCTTTTTTTACTTATCCCCTCTCTCTCACTCTGTCTTTTTCTCTCTCTAATTCTTCTTTTCTCCGTTTCTCTGACCGATTCTCACTTTCTTTCTCTCTCTCTTTCTAGCTCACCTTTTTCTCACTTCTCCTGTTTCTCTCTTTCAAATCACCGCACTTTCTGTTCTGACCGTTTATGGTTCATAATCTAATAAATCTGCCTGCCTGTCTGCCCACTTGCCTACCTTCCTGCCTATTTTCCCTCATATCTACCTATGTACCTGTTCACCTGCTGCTCACCTATTTTGTTTGGTTGACCTGCTTTGTTTCGTCGCTAACGCTTTCCTCATCCCGTTTTTCATTGAAAAAATTTCCAAAAAAATATTTCTCATAAATTATTTATAATTTTGCCACCAAAATATGCTCAAACTGATCGACTTTCGACGAGCAAGATGTATTCTCGGTTATTTGTAATTTAATTGATGTTGATTGCGGTGATTTTTATTTGGTGAAATTAAAACGACGATCGAAATATAAAAGTGTTTAGTTAACATTAATGTAATTGAATACATTAAAGGAAAACATTAATTTAATTGAACTAATTTAGTTAACATTAATTTAATTGAATACATTAAAGGAAATATATTTGTCATGCAGTAGCGTGTATAACAAATACACTTGTTATTACGACTGTTACATTTATCCTTAAATGTTGTTGTTTACTTTCTGTAAATAATTTTTTTCACTTTATTATATAACTTCGTAACTTTTCAGTTTCTTCCATAGTCAAGATCTTGATTGTGCGTTATCTCGTACCTCCTGAACCTGAACAATAATTTGCGAGTTCGTGTCAGGCAACGTTTACCGCGAAAGTTACGACGGCATTACTGAGGATAATTATTATTCATCAAAAAGTTATAATATCGTGATCTTTTAAACAAATGTTCACATAATAATGACTAAATGTTCCGTCAGAAGTGCCAAATAGAAAATATTGTTCGCTTTATTCATATATCTTTAGTAATTTTTCTTTTCTAATTAATTTTTAATATTAATTCCGTGGAAATTACGCTACGATTTAGATAAACAGACACATGATTCAAGTATATAAAAGTTAACCCAGACATATTTACTTAAGAGATCTTTAAACAGTGTCTTATTTAAGACGTTTGTTTTAAAACATTAATAACAGACGTCCTATGAACATCATCATGTCCATACGAGAAAACGTTTTAAGATAGTCTTTTATAAAACGCTTTTCAGTGCATATTGTAATTTTCTACTTTACCGATGATAAAATTTATTCACATATTGGAATATGGATACTATTAGGATAATCTCTTAGTCTTTTTCAGGTTTGTAGGAAATATGTAAAACCTTTAAAATAACTCATAATTTGATAGTGCATTTTTGCTCATTTGACTTGGTGGATATTCTCTTTGAGTTACTCTGCCGAGAGTTGGAGAGGATGCGAGAGACTTGCCTTTCTTCCACATACATAGTTATTTAAGAAGTCATACATTACGTTCAAAAAGTACCCGGAATTTGTTATTTAAAAGATGCGTGTTAAATGTATGAAAAAAATGTTGTGTGTATGAGTTGGCACCACTGTCCTTGAATGTCATATAAAGTTTGAGCGCGATTTGTCAATTAGTTTGTTTATGGCAGCTGTTTTTATTAGTCTATCACAAGTACTTTCTGCGATTTTTATAATGGATAAATCTGTTGAGCAAAGAATTTGTTTAAAATTTTGTGTTGCTAACGAAATGTCATGCGCCGATTTGTTAAAAATGTTACAAAAGGCCTTTGATGAATCGTGTGTTTATCGAAAACACAAGCATATGATTGATATAAGATATTCAAAGAAGATTGTGAAGTGGTTACTGATTTGTCTTGTTCTGATTGACCATCAACGTTCAAAACTGATATTACTAATAATTTTTTATATTACTGATATTACTATAAAACTGATGAAAACGTGGTATTGTGCATTCAGAATTTCTTCCGGAAGGCCAAACCGTTAATAGAGAATATTAAATATCTAGACATTATGAAGCGTTTGCGTGAGAATATTCGTCGGAAAAGATCAGATTTATGGAAAGACAATTCATGGTTTTTGCACCACGATATAATGCTTCATCGCATATATCGATTTTTGAGAATTTTTAACTAAAAACTCAACGAACGTGATTCCGCAAGCACCATATTCACCTGACATGGCTTCCTGTGACTTTTTTCTGTTTCCTAAACTCCGAGTTGTCACTCGTAGAAAAGCGTTTTGAATCGATTGATGTCATAAAAGAAAATTCGCAACGAGAGCTGAAAGCAATACCAATTACAGCGTACGAAAAGTGCTTTGATGAGGATTGAGTCAAGCTTTGGCATCAATGCATTGCATCAAATAGAGAGTACTTTGAAGAAGATAAAGTAAATATTATTGAATAAACAATTACTTTGCGTTTTATTTAATGATTTCGGATACTTTTTAAACGTAATGTATGTTATCTATTATAATGCTGTTGTGGACAGCAGTTATTAAATGTGCGTTAAATAGCTCGGATGAATATAAACCCGTAATCTAATTATAATCATCGAACTATAACATAATAAAAAATAATAATTAAAATTTATTTTTTCCTTTTTTTATTTTTAGAACTTTTTAAAAAATTAAATCATTTTAGAAACATATATTTGCTTACATACCTCTATAGGTAATTTTAAGCGTGACTTCTTTAACATTTCTGAAATTAGGATATAAAACATGTTAAAGTTGTTTTTCTTACAATTCCATAAAACACCTTCAGAATTTTGAAATATCTCTTAGACGTCTTTAAGATTTCATAATGTTGTCTCTAAGCAGACACTAATATCTCCCAAATTATATTTCTCCTCTCCAAACAAATTGTAAGATATTTACCGTAGATCCCATTACTATTGTATACTTTTGCGCTACTATTCACGTGGGCAAACTCTTTTTTATGGATCTCGAGCATAATGACTTAAATATTATTTCGAATGCATAATTTCTCTTTCTCTCTTTTTATCTGTTTAAACGTGAATGATTGACATTGATGTTTGGCAACTATTAACAGAACATCATGCCATTAATGTTGGTTCAGTACATTTCAATACAAACTGAATTGGCATCGTCGGTTAGTGATTATTAACCCTTTGCTGTCAGGCGAAAAATTTTCGTGTTAAAAATGTTTCGAAAAATGAAAATCTTTAGAATGGCATGACGAAATTAAAGTTTTTGGGAGCGTTGAATTTGAATCCGAAATCAGATTTTGAAAATTTATAATGGGTAATTGGATCCAATATGGTGGACAAAATTTCGAGATTTTCTTGAAATTTTGTGAAAGTGGTAATCTATGTTTTCAGGGTTACTGGATTCAAATCTGAAGTCAGATTTTTGAAATTCAAAATGGCGGATCCAATATGGTGGTCAAAAGTGCGGAAAAAATTTTGGGATTTTACAAAAGTGACATTGCTTTTTTATAATGCTGAGTTCAAATCTAACTTCAGATTTTAATCCAGTAACCCTGGAAACATATAGATCAAAACATAAACATATACCACTTTGAATTTTCAAAATCTGACTTCAGATTCAAATTCAGCGCCCCCAAGCACGTTCGGAAACCCATGCGCAATTAAACTAAATAAAATTGAGCATATTTTTTTGAGATGTGCATATGTGCGTCATGGAGAAAAAGTGGCACGACTTTTTTTTGCGCGTATATGTGTCACTGACAGGGAAGGGATTAATGCAATTTACTTATTTACTCTTGTCATTTGATTCGATCCGTCGCACTGTTCCGAAATGTTGCCTCTACCACAAGCTACGTTAAAACGGATCGCGTCAAATTATGAGCAAGACAAGCAAAGAACATAAAGGGTAGAATGGATGAGTTTAGTAACGAAGTTTATCCAGCACTTTTCTGCCTCGTCTGTACGCTTCGTGGGCGTTAAGATCGAATAACCATCTTGACTCGTTCGACAATTTGAAGCGATCGATCTGTACCATTATGATGAGGAACGTTGCTTTGTGCCGCGGATGAACGTCAGCAGTGCGTCGAAGAGGAAATCGGTTGGTTGGGCTATTGTCCATGAGAGTTCCGATGGAAATGCGCTGTAAATTAAAATCATCTCGCGGAGGGATGCGAAAATATCGTGATAGACAACGGGAAGAATGAAGAATGCTCCTTACACGAACACTCTTGTGCTGCTGGCGCACGCGAGTGCATCTTCAGAAAATTGAAAAAAAAAAATAGATATTTAACACGCAGCTTCCATTTTTTTCGTGACGGCATCGTTTTCAACATGTGCGCGTTCAATACGTACTTTTGAGAAAAATAATCCGGTTGCGTTAAAGCAACCGCACTGCGGGGGGGTAATGAAGATATAAATATCACGTAGGAAACAGCGTATCGGACATGTTACAGAATAAGCAGATTTAGCATTTCGTACTCCATCTTAATTGTTACCAGCTGCTCGCGTGAACGCGTAAAGTCACGTCTGTTTTCTATCTCTTTATATTATTTGTATCTTTTATTACTCAGTAAATTAGCGAGACGTTGAATCATTGCGATACTTGTTAGAGTGCGTTGTTTGTCTTTCTGAGTTAGAAATTAACATAATTTAGTAAAAACTTTAATACGAAATGCTCTCGCCCGTACTGTTTAATAATCCCAACATAAACTATGAACTCTCAGTATAAGTGTATAACAATATATACAGAGTGTTTGAATTTTGGTGTTTGTGTTTTCGTGTACAGATACATACAGAAAAATATATGCATTCTACCAAATGCTACATCAAGCACTTCGTACGTTTATATATTCGAAATATATGTTATAACTTCTCTCTCTCTCTCTCTCTCTCTCTCTCTCTCTCTCTCTCTCTCTCT
>NW_022639452.1:4930612-4937529 GCF_010583005.1 Odontomachus brunneus
TCTCTCTCTCTCTCTCTCTCTCTCTCTCTCTCTGTCTCTGTCTCTGTCTCTCTTTTTTCTCTCACGCGCGCGTGCACACATTTTCATTATAAGCATTAACTCCACTTAAAATACATTTTAAATCATAGTAAATTTAGCATTTTAATTAAAATTAAATGTAAAACGAAAATTCAGAGTTTACTTCGTACCTAAGATCGAACCAACCTTTTTCTTCAATAGAGTTTTGTGATATTCTCGTAAAGAGAATAAATTGTCTTTTGTGTATATGATACTAAGCCTTCTTAAAATTTATGATAAGTATGATAAGATATTTTAAGGAAACGTTCTTATTAAAAAACATTCTTAATTGAAGATAACCATTACTTACAAGAAAGGAAGTAATCAGAATAATCGTTTTTATCAGGAATAGAGCGATATTTTTATGAATATAAAACTTATTAAACTGAATAGAAAATTCTCCACCATTTTGTAAATTATCATAGTAATTATTGAGATGGCAATAAAAGAAAATTACTCAATCAGTGCGTGTAATGCGGTAAGATGAGGCTTCTGTTGGGCAATCTAAAGATGTGTTTTGAACTTGTTTTCTAACTTGCAACTGTAAATATTGGCGTGCGGCCCAAAATCGCGCGTGTAACGTATCACTGTACCGTTCGCTACTTGCAACGTTATTTCGCCTTTTGCTATGATCTGATTTCCACCGTTGCTAGGAAACAGCCAACAAGTCCAAAACATATCTTTTTAGACTACCTACAGAGCTCGTTCTAACAATCGCACATACGTCCCATCGCATGCATTCATTCGTCGTTCATTTTTTCTGATTAATATTTAATTACGTAAATATAAATTACGTAAATTACATGATAATTTAAATATATATATTTAAAATATTAGAGGATTTTTCTATTCAGTTTAACGAGTTTTACCTGCAGACAAACGCTCGAATATTTAAATCCAGACATTTTACACATATACATACATACGCATATACATACGCATATACCCAAATCACCTTCACAATCTCTCGTGAGGACGTAGAGCGGATTGAGATGAACAGAAAACTCCTATATCGTTTTGCGATATTTGCAATAATAGTCGAAATATTAATTAAAGAAGATTGGTGAATGATCATGCGCGATATGGTAGATGAACTGCAGTGGCACCGCTGTATACTTATACCTTAAGTCAAACTGAACAAAAAATCTTCTATCATTTTGCAAATGACCAGATTTTTAGATATTAATTAAAGAACATTTTTACATGATTGTGTATCATAATGTACAAATTTTCTTTAATTAATATTTAAAAATCTGTCATTTGCAAAATGGTACAGGACTTTTTTGTTCAGTTTGACTTAATATATAAGTATACAACGGTAGACGGTGCCACTGCAGCTCTTCTACCATATCGCGCGTGATCATTCACTAATCTTCTTTAATTAATATTTAAAAATCTGTCATTTGCAAAATGGTACAGGACTTTTTTGTTCAGTTTGACTTAATATATAAGTATACAACGGTAGACGGTGCCACTGCAGCTCTTCTACCATATCGCGCGTGATCATTCACTAATCTTCTTTAATTAATATTTTGACTATTATTGCGAATATCGCAAAACGATATGGGACTTTTGTGTTCATCTCAATCCGTTCTACGTCTTTATGAGAGATTGTGAAGGGGATCCGGGATATCCTGTATAGTCCAAAGATTATATATTTAATTAATTAAACAGTCGTGAAAATTACTATACAAGTTTGCAAACAGGCGCATAATATTAATGTACAGATTACACATACATGTAAAGCACTTCGTTAACGGCCACGGATAACTAATCGGCGTGTGGTCAAAGGATCGTACAACGCTTCGCTATTTGGAATAGAATTACGTCATAACCGTTAACGATCTGCACCGCATTTTTGGCAGCGTATCGAAATGTGAACGCGAAAATGCGATTTGTGAAACGCATTTTCCATTTGTCGGATTAACTTCATTCGTCAGACATGAAATTTGACTACATCCGTGATTTCTCTCTCGCAATATGTAATTTCTCTTTTCATCCTACTTTTCTATCCATCTCTCTTTTTCCGTCTCTGGCTACTTACTGCATGATATATGAACAGCAAGTTTATTCACCGTAAAGACTGCATTTCTGCTTGCCGAATTTGATCTCGTGATATTTCGCCGATATTAGAATTCTTCCTAAAAATAAAACGATTTATTAATATTTTATATATTTTCTATTAATTAACTCTTTTATTAACGTATAATATTTCGTTCTTATTTCTATCGCGACGCGTAAATAAAATTATATTTGCAATTAATCTAAAAAATATATATATGTTTATGTATGTACAAATAAATATATATATATTTTTTTTTTCGTACAATATATATACATGTATATACTTTTAAATAAATATATTCAGATGTATAATGTTAACGCAATCGAGATTTGTTAATTTCTATACTTTTTTTTTGCTTTAGTCAGTGTATCAATAAATCCTATGCCGAAATACGAGTATAGCTTTCGCGAGCTAGCAATATACTTAAGATTTTGACATACATACACGCGCGTGTGTACATATACACAATAGAAAAGAATATAAAAATTAAACAGAAATAAAAATTGGATAAAAAATGTGGAAAAAGTAGAAAGTTTTAAATTAGTAGAAGTATCAATTATTTGTTATATATCTCTTAATAATATTTTGGGATAAAAAAATAAATTTTATAGTAAATATTGATATTATTGTGTTCATTTCAATTCCGTTCTGCAAAAAAATCATGCTTCAACGGTAACCATCCTGATCTCAATAGGAGTGATCTTAAATCAGCATCAATATATTTTTTATCCATTAATATTATAGTTATCTGTTTTTATAATTTTACAGAGGTGTTTTTCCACAAATTTCAAAACTTATTTATTTATTTATTATAATTTATTTATTATATTATTATTTATTTATTTTATTTATTTATTTATATTATTAATTTATTTATTAAACTTATTTATTTATTTTATACGTCCAAATTTTTTAGTAAAAAGACTATATCTGATTTTTTATAACCCCCATTTTGTGAAACATTATTTTTTTTCAAAATCCGCTCCGTGAATTGATAATTATAACCCTAATGAATAAAAAGAATGTATTGATACTGATTTTAGATCACTTCTATTGATTCTCTTGCAGAATAGAATTAAAACGAACACAGTGATGTTAACATTCATTATATAATTTAATTTTTTAAAACAAAATACTGTTAATAAGCGTATATAAAAAAAATCATACTCTCATTAATTTACAACTTTTTACAACTCCTTTTACCTTAGCTTTTACCTGTCAGAGTTCTGTAACTCCTTAGGTAAGTACTAGCTACTTCATTTTGTATCTGTTTTTTGTGAAAGGACGAATATTTATTCTATTTTCTTTACGTACTTAACGCCTTCTCCTCTTTTCTCAGCAAGTTATATAAGTTACAGCCGACACATGGAAAAGGCGCTACGGTTTCAGGCAGTGATAAATTAAAACGCTCTTAACGCTCGATTGCAGTTTTCGGAGAAGTTTAAACAACCGGATAATTTCTGGTGAAGTGCCAAAATTGAGATCGTAATATAATGATACTATATGTTATTCTGCTATGGCTCTCGTTGTCGAAATATATATTCAAGGCGATAGATAGGAAGCACTAATGAAGGAATTTGTAAGTAATTTAATTGAGTCTGCTGGTAACGTTTATTTTATTTAAACAGAGGATGAATATACGCGACAATCGCAACAGCCATGAAGCAACATGAGCACGAAAATTATCTTAAAAGGAGAGTCATAAAGTCTAGTGATCAATAACTGTCCGGCGATCAATAATTACGGGCGTTGACGTCGAGATTACCGAGTCACAGCGTTATCGCATAGTGTGATTTATATTAGCAACCCGACCTAAATTCGCGCTTTAATTACGTCTAAAAATTTCATGCAAGAATTAAAAAAACAAGTCAGAATTTATTCATAGAGGATGCGGTGGCTCATCTGTCTATTCGGCGTGATAGAAGTATTGTCAAATATAGAAATTCATATTGATAAGCAAACACACATACACACACACACACACACACACACACCCACACACACACACACATGTATATATATATACACGTCGACACATATATAACATGCGTTAAAAAATATGAGCAATTTACTAAAAAACTAGCCGCTGTCGATATCAATCAACCAGTCGACTATAAATTGTTACGACCTTGCTGACAGGTGGTGAGCTTGTGGAAGAAATGCGGCGTATAATATAGTTCCCAATATATTTTCTTCACGTTTAGAATTTCATGAAACAGTTTTCTGGAAAACGACAGCATATTTTATATTCCCGTCGCGTTGCAACTGGTTACTAGTCGCGTACCGAAGTAATACATTTCATACGCTCAGCGCCTACGAGACTTCGTAAAAATGCGTATGATATTTTTGTAATGAGATATTGTACAATCGACTTTTACTACCTGGGCGTGACTATACACTTTCAATTCTTTCGTAACAACGATCTTTATAAGAATAATCGTAAGTTAACAGCGCCACTGGATGATCTGAAAATAAATATATGATATTCTGCAAAATTATATATATATATATATATATATATATATATTGTAAAAGAAGCATTCAGTACAGAATGGTATTTTACCTTCACGAATCACGTACAGCGTTCAAATATCAGTCTATTTGTCAAAAATACGGACATGTCAGTTTCCGCCGCATCACCCTCAAAATATTTCATTTAAAACTATATTTAAATCGATCGAAGTGCATTGGTTAAATGCAAACAGACGCGACGCCAAATATCCAGAAGCAGCTGGCTGTTTCTCCCGATGTTTCATTTATTCTCGTCGGGCTTTGCAATCACTTCTTTCGGTCTGGCAATTATCGCACTGCGAATACGAAGAGCGTACCAAGTATCTCTCTCTCTCTCTCTCTCTCTTCTCTGTCGAAATTTTAGTTTCGTAGCGATGGAAACAGAGTCATATACTTTCTCGGAAATATTGAGGCAGCTTCTGTCGATTGTGCTTTCGACTTCGATCTCTCTTTGGTGCATCGAGAAACTTCACTTTAATTGGAGTGATCTTAGTGGCAATGCTTCGTATGTCAGCCGAATCGAGCGATTCACGGGCGCAAAAACTGTGTAAGTCGACATTAATCTTCGCCCTTCGGTGAGATCATGGAAAAGAGGGAAATTGATGGTCGCACAGGGATGCCTGAGCATCGGCCGTGCGCGCACGATCCTTTCTCGAAGTGCCGTTTCATTATAAAAATCGGCAAGGGATAAAGTGGAATCTGCCATCGCCGCGACCTCCATGAGGATGTCGACGATATAAAATCGATAATGCAGGTCATCTGAAGGCATCCGGTGACGTCAGTCATTTTTGCGTTATGGCCACCATTACGGCGTGCTCCGGCTGTGGTACACGCATTTCTCGATCTCCCTCAGCGAAGGGAAAACCTGATCATCGATATTCGGCGCGTGACGGTATTTTTAATTAAGTTCGGAGTGCTATTTATCATCGTCGGCCGAGGTCGGCCGTAGGATCTACGTGAAAGTCATTGACTAACTGCTTTCGGATATGGGAGAGCGGCTGAAATTGATAACGATAGATTAATTAACCCCGTATGTGTATATAAAAAGCTGCCTAAAAGTGAGCGAAATTAAAATCCACCGCGGACGATGGTATTAACGTGCTTGCCAAAACTAGATCGAATTAAATTCTGTACTAACGAGATTGGGATGAGCGATATAGTTTTATTATACAGTGCGCGCGCGTGCGCACTGTATAATGCGCGTATTATGTTTAACGAACAATCTTTTTATGTACCGTATCATTATTGAAGCATTTCTGTCGCGGTAAATTGACAATAAACAAGTCTCTATTTTGGAGAATCCCTATTCCCTTTTTTTTTACTAACTTTTAATATATTTATTTGCGAAGAGTAGACGACAAAATAGAATGGCACACCGTTATTTCAACAAGTTATCGAAGGGTATAAGATTATCTCTCCCTCTCTCTCTCTCTCTTTTTCTCTCTTTTTCTGCCGTTTATTTATACAACGTGCACTTAGGAGGACGGTAGATAAATTTACGAAGCGCCTCGATGATTGACGATAAAATATCGGATATCACTTTTACCTGTTATGAAAACCTTTGCGTTTCAACGCAATTTATACCGCGACCGTGGACGAACCAATAATTATCCACCTACAAATTATTCAAGCTACACGCACGCAAAGTCAGCAATTAATGAAAGTTTAAGTTTCATCGTAATTAGGGCGGCACGTGACATTATTCGCATATTTCCAAGACGTGCGATGTGCCCTTTATTCTCGTAGCCCTAATGAACGGCTTCCGATCAATTCCTGGTACCTGCAGATTCCCCCAGCGTCCGTGAATCACCCCGAACCATTTAATCCTGACGGTCCATAGCCATGTCTTTCATTTGACGGTCGACGCGATTGGCTCTTTTGGACACAACGCAATTCATGAAATTGCGAACCATGCATCTTTAGTCACTAATAGGCCGAAGCGATCGCTCGTACATTTTTTAAGTGGAAGCATCATGGGTAAATCCGGCATGAGTTTAACAAATCGGTCGCGACTCAGCGCTTTTTCGTGCTAATTTGCGTGTCATTCTCCGATTTTTTTTTATCGACTGCATTTTATCGCGACATTGTATTCGGGAGTGAAAATTTTTAGCAGCGCCATTTCATCAGGCTCGTATATCACTCGACTACGTGTCAGAATGATACGATTACTGGCGGATCAATAAGAAACGAAGACGAACGATGTTTTCGTCGTATTTCTGGAAAATTGGGTAACTAAGAGAGAGAGAGAGAGAGAGAGAGAGAGAGAGAGAGAGAGAGAGAGAGA
>NW_022639452.1:4937914-4957609 GCF_010583005.1 Odontomachus brunneus
AGAGAGAGAGAGAGAGAGAGAGAGAGAGAGAGAGGCGAAGCCATTTTCGTTTTGCACAATGGGAACGAGGTCGCTGCAACTCCCTCAGGAATGCCACGTACGCCGTGGCGATAAGCATTCTGGCGAGTACGGCGATAGATACGGAAATAGGTATAACGTGTCTCGCTCCTTCGCGCTAGCAGCGATAATAAAATAATAGATTGTCGGCATTTTTGTGTAACGACACGTCACCTTGACGTTTACGCTCCCGAGAGTTTCATTCGATACCACTTCTCTTGTTCTGCCCGGCCGGCGATGGCCGATGTGTAATTACCGGTGCCGCGAAAATAATATGACTAACATGATATTTACGATTGAATTAAACCTCTTCATTTTGTTTCCATTTATTTTCTTCTTCTGAAGAAGGATCGCACAATATAGCAATAACCAGACTCTTTTATATTGTCGTTATATCCTCCTCCTATATGTGTTTTATGGCACCATTTAACAGAGAGCGCGTGAAATGAGGTCACTTTGAATAGTTAATGCTGAAAACATTACCCTCGTATAATTCTTGGAAAATTTCAATCTGAAAGATTTACTAAGCCAGAACTTTCTAACATAGAGATTTCGTCCGATTCTTAGGAGAACGCTTTCCCAACGAGAATTTTTCCCGATCCTCCTCTATTAGGAATATTTAAATTGTTATTACCCGCAATTTAGTAATTTCTTGATCGATGGTTTAATAAATCGTATCGTTATCAGAAAGAATGGAATCGTATTGAGGAATTCTTTATTCTCAATTCTACTTCTTATTAGTCGAAAGTATTTTAAGGATGTAAACACACACATCACACATAGATATGTGTGTAGAGTAACGGAGCTAATTATGGAATACCTCCTTTCAAATCAATACACATTGCTAAAATATAAATGCATATTTAAATTTTCTCATTGAAAAAACATTGAGAGATATATTACCTAAAGTCTAATAAAAAAAATTTAATGCAACTGGAAAACTAATAGAAGAGTAAAAAGTGAGAGAATATAAATATCAAAAGGTTGAAAAAATGGGAGATTATATAGGTCAACAAGAAAACTCAAGAACTGTTAATAAACAACGTAATCAATAAAATGTAACCTTTTTCATGTTTGAAAGAGCATTTATAATCACTGCACAAATTATTTAGTACATTAGAAAAATTGTAATTATATATTAAAAAGTATCACGTATTCACTGTACGTAAAACAAATACAATAAACAATAATAATAATAATAATAAGTATAATAAACAGAAGAATAGAAACTAAATGGAGTGAATATAATTAGTCCGTTCTTTTCAGATACACTGCTAAAGTGGTGTAATAAGTTAGAGTGAGAAAAAATATACTTGTCTCATTTTAACTTATTGCACCAGTTCAGCTGAAAGAAACAGACTAATAAAGTAACAGAACGAAGCAGAAGAAAATTTTTCTTATTTTTTATCCATATTTTTTAAGTTAATGGTTACTTACATTTACAAGTCCATATTATCAGTACATCCCATCCCTTATCAAGAATTATTATTTCTCTATTAAAAGAGCCTTTTGAGAAAATGAATTGGAATGTCTACGAAATGTCGAAAAAAAATTCACGAAAGACACGGTACCAATCTGGAAGCCAGACTATGTATACACATCTTGTATAACAAATAAAAGAGGAAAAGTAGATCACTTTTGAGCCACTAATGGAAGCTAAACTAATAATTGAAAACAGTTTCTGGAATCTTCTAGAAACAGGAAATAATAATTATTTGTTTATCAGACTCAGTTGATGAGAATCAGGATTTATTATCGATTGTCGAAGTAGTCACTATATATTGTTTAAGCTTTGTATCTTTGATATGTCTTTAAAGTAGAATCAATTATATATTTATATGTTGATAATAAATTTAGGGAATTTGATTCTTTTTTTATTTATATGATATATATGTATATATTGTAGAGATGTAGAAGTAATTATGTTAAAAATTGTTGCACTTACTAATAATATTTTCTTCTATCTTTCAAAGTATGTCAAGCAAAAAGTTTGTTAAGAGTTATATCACTCTAGTGTCCGAAAATTAACCGCATTTTTGGGATTTTTTTGTGGGTAAACAAAAAAATAAATCGAAAATCTGTTTAGAAGGCTTTATTGTACATATTTAATATTTATAAAGTGTATATTCAAATTTTATGTTAATTTTTATGTTCAAATTTTTATGTTAATATATATCAAATTTTTCAAATTTGATATATATCAATATATATCAAATTTTTATGTTAATATATATTATAAAATGGCGGCGTTAGTACGTTGTCAACATAAGCGTGTTTTTCGGAATGGCGCAGTGTGCCAAAAAGCACATTTGGTGGACAAATTTCTGCCTACATCACAAATCTGCATTTATTTTGATGAAACTTTTTTTTAAAATACTCGTGAAAAAAGTAAACATAACTCCAAAAAATAACCCTAAACTCCATTACCTGTAAACTCCATTACTTCTAATTCGATTACCTCAAACTTCATAACACCATGATCCGAAACTCCATCATTCCACATCTTATAGTCCCATAACTCCTGAACCTATATTACCCAATAACCCCATGACCCTAAATTTCATAACTACAATTTCCATAACCGCATGATCCTAAGCCCCACATTCGTAACCCCTATAACCCTATAACCCTAAACTCCATAACTATAAACCCTTAACTTCATAACGCGATAACGCCTGGAATTCATAAACTCGGAACTTCAAACCATAACCAGGTTTTCAGATTATGGAGTTCAGGGATGTAAGGCTTAAGGTCACGGGGTTATAGAGTTTAGAGTTATGGGGTTTTTAACTCGTGAGTAATCAGGTTTAGGAGTTATGGGACTATAAGGTTTGGAGTGGTGGAGTTTTGGACTATGGTGTTATGAGTTTGAGGTAATCGAATTAAGAGTAATCGAAACAGATAACGGAGTTTAGGGTTATTTTTTGGGGTTATGTTTACTTTTTTCAAATTTTTTACAGTGAGACATTATAGTAGAACTATTCACGAGTATTTTAAAAAAAAGTTTCATCAAAATCGATACAGATTTGTGATGTAGCCAGAATTTTGTCCACCAAATGTGCTTTTCGGCACACTGTGCGGCGCTTTGGGGCTTGCAGCATAAATGTCGCAAATGTTGATCTAGAACAAAAAGCCAAAATTTTTTGTCATCTACATGCTAATAGTTGGAGAAGAGGGATTTTTAATATATTGAAAATTACACATTTTAGAAACAATTTTCGGCAAAATTTTTAGGGGACAAAATGAAACTTTTCTTCAAATGCATGCCATTTCTATAAAAATAAATATTTTTAAAATCCGGAGTAAGTTCCGCTCATGTTGACAAGGCTCTAGCGCCGCTATTTTATAATATATGTTAACATATAAATTTGAATATACATTTTAAAACGTGTACTATAAAGCCCTCTAAATGGATTTTCGATTTATTTCTTTGTTTGCCCACAAAAAATTCTTCAAGAATACGCTTAATTTTCAAACGCAAGAGTAGTGTAACTCCTTAAGTAAGAACTGAAAAATAGCAAGGTTTTCTTTTTGGAATCCTCATCATGTACAACATATAAATCTTGTTTAAATAAAAAAACAAACTTCTTTGCATTTACTATTTACCTCTCGAGATATAAATATGCAATTTATTTTATTTTAAAGATAATAAGAATAGGATACTTAAAAAACACTTTAGATGATTATTGAACAATCAATATTAAATCCCGATTTTCATAACTTTCTCCGGACTTAATGGACATTGTTACTTTTTTCTCAGAAGATCTCAAAAACAGTTTCAATGATTAATTAAACTTCCGTCATGGATAAAAAAATGGCCTCTTTTTAACATCCTCTTTTTAACATCATATTTTTAATATATTTTTTTCTATTAAAAAATTTAGAAATAGTATTTAAATGAAAGATTGTTACAACTATATTAATTAATAAAACTATGTTGAAAGTGTACATTGAATATAAACATTAATAAACTTATCTTAAATAAACTTTAGAACATTTTGATTGACACAACGTTTAATTTTCAAGTGTAACAAAAGCAAAAAATTATTTATATCTTTACATACATTTTTACTTGGTGCGCAAGAAATTTCAGCGTAACATATGATTAGTCTTATAACAAATGCAACAATTTTCAGCAATTATTAGCCGAATGCAGTGCTTTATAGGTAAAATAAGTTTCTGCTCCATATTACCTGTTTATTCCAAAACCGATTGCTGTACCACTCTTGAGAACAAAATTATGTCGGTATGACAAAAAGATAATTTGTGGCGCTAATTCGTAAATCTACGCACTGACATTTCTTCAAAATTAATTACGACTTAACCACTTTGTACGGTGACACAAAATGGTCGCTTTATCTTACCCATTATCTTAATTTACTTAGTGAAGCGTCCCGCAATCTCTTCTCACTAGTGACTCTTTTACGATGAATTTTTCCGCAGTCCTTAATGATGTAAATGAATGACATCAAAGTGGAATTATACAGAATATGCACGTCTCATTTAAACAAATTGACGTAACATTAATCATATAACAACGTATATTAATATAATTGAAGCTTTCGAGATCTTATAAAAACAAAAAGTAATAATGTCCATCAAGTCCGGGGAAAGTTATAAAAATCAGAACTTAATATTGATTGTTCAAATACTCAAATAAAGTGTTTTTTAAGTTTTCTACTCTTGATATCTTTAAAATAAAGTCAATTGCATATTTATATCTCAAGAGATAAGAGAGTAGTAAATGCAAAGAAGTTTGTTTTCTTTATTTACACTATTTACTAGATTTCTATTTACATTTTATCAAAGCGCGCACGAAGCGGGACGAAAGTGCGGTTACAATTTCGTCATCAAAATTATACACGTGCAGTGTGTTTGGGGAATGGTTTGAATAAACTCCAACTAGTTCTCCATTGTGCTATTAATTGAAATTTAAACCGTGCACGATTGTCGGTCTATTCTAAATCAGTCAGTCGTGTCCAATTGTTGTGCGTAGCGCTGTAAACACGATGAAGCGAATTAAATGCGTCATTTGCGTACGATTCCAAATAACATCGACAAAACATCATCATATCGTAATATGACATATTAGATAGGCGTTAATTCTTTTTGCTCCTTTTAGCAGAAATTGCTCCTTTTAGGAAGAAATTAGTTCAAAGAAATCGCTCTCTACTTGAAGAGAAGAGCCAGAGAACGCGTAAGAATACCTTATGCTGCAGTTTGAAACTTTTTAAATGACGTTTTCCGATATTCATGGCACGTAGAGATTGCATTTCATTATATCACCAGGTCTCGCGCTCTACATCTACGTTTAGCTCTTTTATTTCTTTTTTCCTTTTCGTCGAATCGGCCAATATCCAGGTCGTGAAGATAAATGAATTGCAGGTCGTTCAGGTACATCAGAGTCTCGCATATTGAGACGCGGGAACGCGGTCGCTGTCGTATCGCGACCGGCCAAGTCGTGCCAAGCTGACAGAAGTCGTTGCCGTTCGCTAATCTCACGAAGGTCTTATAAGTATTCCTTCGCGAAGTTATAGCCTCACCGGCTCCGCCGTGCCGGAGCAAAGCGGATTGGGAGCTGAAGGGTGTGCAGCTCGTTGGAGGGCGGCTCGCGCAAGGGAAGCGCGACTAGGTGGTATCTAGGCGGCGCAGCCGCGACCGGAAAATCGATACTTATCGTGTGCCGGCGAACGGCGGGCCGCCTTCCAGTACGCGGCCCGTGTGCACGAGGTAAACACGGCTCTAATCGGCAATCGGAATGGAATGACGCGTGAGAAGTGATCAGCCGAGTCCAGTTCCGATTGTCGCGCAGCAGTATGGTACGTCCGAGCGAAAGAGTCCATGACAGTCCGTGACGACAGGGACGATGACGAAGGACGACGACGACGACAACGACGACGACGACAACGACGACGTTGACGACGACAACAATGACGACAATGACAACGGCGACGACGGAAACAACGGAACGAATATGACGCGTGGGTGTTGACGATGGCTCCGACAGTGATGCGGAGGCTCAGAGAGTCGCGGCGGTCACAGAGTGCACACGGAATATCTGCGAATCTGTCAGCACTTGCGACGTTGATGGCAAGCGGTGTGATGTCCGCTTGACCGTCCGTCCATTGCATTTCATCTCTGTTAAATTACACGCGCTTTTTTCTGTCTTATGTGCAGTACGGTTTTGTGAATTACGCCCTCGAGCTCCTGGTCGTGAAGACCTTTGGTAGCGAGACGTGGGAAGCAATAAAGTAGGTAAAAATAGGTGACCTGTCTTTCTTGTGTCTTACATGCTTTCCTCTTGCTCGCACATACACAAACACATATATGCATATACACACACACACTCTCACATAAACACACACATACATACACATACGCGTGCGCATCCACGCACGTATGCACATAAGCAGCATACGCACAAACACACACACACATACGTATACACACGTTTTCCTCTTCTTCTCGTACTTCTACGCGACTCTCACGCGTGATCCCTACGGCGTTTTTCTGTAACTGTAGAATGAGTAACGAGGTGTTGACAAGTCAGTTAAAGAAGATATATTCTATGTCGAGTGATGTTTCATAAATCTTACCGTCATGTACGTGTATGCGCACGCGACGCGACCATTGTAAATATTATTTGTTCACGTTATGTATTTGTACGTGTATATCGAGATTGTTATACGAGCTGTACGCGAGTTCTCCCCCCTAAGCATTTATTAAACTTTCATATAACACGTCTATGTGGCATTTTAATTTGGCACATAAGGGTTGTTTTTGTTCTCGCTTATTTACGTTCCGTAAAAATGCTAATAAAAATTTATGAAGTGTTTTATGAATTTATGAATTTATTTTTAAAAGACCAATAAATCCGTAGAATAAAATCATGTAAAAAAATAATCGCAAATGTTTACTTAAATATTTTATTGCAATTATAAAGAGAACTGTAATGAAAACATGTGTTTGTACAGAAATTTATAATTTTCTGAAAGTAAATTTAAGAAATTAAGAATCTAGGATTTTAGATACTTGTCAATCTTTAAGAAAATTAATATTACTCTTTTTAATTTGTAAAAAGACTTTGTGAATATACAAAGATATATCATTTTTTCAATTAAAAGATGAATAAAAAATAATTAGTAGTTTCAAGCTTTTTGCGGTGTTAATCAATTATATCCACAAAACACTCGAACATACTATATGTATGCATATATTTTTTCATGGATAAGGGATATATTACATATGTACACCTGAAATGCATTATACGTACAATGTATATCATTAGCATAACTTAGTATTAGATAAACTATATCCATTTTGTATATTCTTTAGACACACATATATATATATTATATATGTATATACATGATATTACTTGCATATTATAAAGCATACACAAAGTGATATATATATAAATGGCATATATACATATGCAAAGCGTGATAATCTAAAAATTCTTAAATATTAGGTGAAGTAAAAAGTTCTGAGCGTTTTCCGCTAGATGTCTTTAGCGAAAAAACGCTCAGAACTTTTTACTTCACCTAATATTTGTCGTTTCAAAAAGATATTCATGAGAAAGTTTCATATATTCGAAAGGTCTTTCTATCTATATAAACAAAAATTCACCTCCGCTTCCCTTGAAGAGGGAAGAGGTTTTTATGAGGGATAACTTAGTAACTTTAAAAGGAAAATCTTCCATAAAATATTATATATTTAGATTCTGCAGGAAAAAGCACGTAAACTTTATCTGAAACATTTCTTTGAAAAATGTTTCTATCAAATGTTATATTTAAACTTTAAAGTAGAATGCATTTAAACTGTGATAAAATCACTAAATAAAAGATTTAATAGTTTCTCTGTTTTTATGTTTTATGAAAAAAATTATTCAGTAAATGTCATTGCACATAATCATATCATAAAATAGATATAACAACTAGTATTAAAACGACAGTTGTCGAGAAACGAAATACAGCCTTTGAAGGTTTGATTTTATATTAATTATAAATAACATTACAAAAGTATTCTTGACCCAGATGTTTATTGTTATAGTTTGGCTATATACAGGAATGGTTTCTTTTATCAAAGGATTAAAATACATAAAATTCAACAGAATCAAACTCTATTTGCTTTGTTAGTGTCGTAAAAACGAAAATATATTTTTGTATATTTTACATTATTTTCAAAAAATTTTGTTTTTGGTAAAAATAATACCGAAGTAAATAAAGTCAATTAATTTCAAACGTAATGAAAGCATACAAATTCATTGAATATATAAAAGAAGTAACTGTAGGATCCAGCGGTTGCCCAGATAAAGGCTTATCTGGACAACATTATTTATTAAAAGTTTGTTGTTGAAGTTGGTTAAAAATAAAAATCTCGTTTCTCTAAATGCTTTTAGATTTTCAAGAAAATATCGAAATGATTTAATTTTTAGGCCATCTGAATAAAGTAGTGACATTAATTTAAGATCCACACTAGATAATACATTGAACAAGTTATGAAAAGTTTATGTCAATTTCATTAACGGTTTTTGAGTTGTAAAGGAACATATAAACTAACAAAGAGGAATTTGAAGCATGATAGGAACTGTAAAGTTAAACTGAAATTCAAGTGTATTAGAAATAAATAAATCAATTTCATATTGCATCAAAACTTTCTTTGACGTGTCTATTAAAAGAAAAAACATAAGTTTTACTGTGAAACATAAGTTTTACTGTGAAAGAACAGTTAAGAAGGGCGAGATTATTATTTCTTTAGAAACATGTTGGTTTCATTATATTTTTTATGCGAGACAAAATGGAGTATTTCGCAAAACTTGTTTTTTTCCCAATTATTAATTTTCAAAAGTTCTTAAAAATAATATATTAAAAAAAATCTGCAATATATAATAATATATTATTGTACGTTTAATTTATTATAATTATCTATTTAAACACAACACACTTTACTTAAAATAATAAAACTTTCTATACTTTTATATTATTAAAATATTAACAATAATTAATATTTGGTATGTTAAAAGTTGATATCAATTTTTCGAAATATAGTATATGAAAAAATATAATGCAACTTAAAATTTTAAGAACATAATCCCGTTCTACCTCGAAATGTATAAGTTCGGATGAGATAAAAAATATAATAAAAGAATGAATAATCATAGATAATTAATATTTACACAAGCATTTAAATGAAAAGAAAAGATTTTTTAATAACGTAAATACATGTACTGTACATAAAAAATGAATAATATTTCATTATTATTTGTCTTATACAAAGGTAACAAACAAATTTCTATCACAGAAAATGCATTAAAGGGATTAGAACAGTTTCATCTTCCGAAAATTGAGTAAAATCGAATGACGATTATTGACGAATAAATAAAGATATACAATGATTGTTTTTTTTTTAGTTTTTATACATACTTTTAGGAATACAATAAGCGGTAGAAGTTAAAAAAATATTAATAATTGAGTGAGATATTGTTAAATTAAAGAAACGTTGTTTTTGCGATTTTGCCACGATTTCGGGAAAACGAGTTGGAATTTTTTAATGTGCTAAGCGTTATTTTGTAAATGAGATTTCTCTCCATAGATTGAACCGGAATGGAACTAAAAATCTAAAAAATTAGAGAAATAGCGGACAAAAAACTAAAAATGTCTAAAAATTCAAGTTATTTATTGTTAAAACGATATTAAAAAATTAATTTTCATGTACAAACTTTGGTTCAATCTATGTAGTATGTCTTTATCTTTAATTAAAAAAAAAGATCAAGTCTGTATCTTCAGTTATCGTTCTTGAGTTATCGTGGCAAAAGAAGCAGAAAATACTGTTTTGAAAAATAAACGACCGACTACTACGATCAACCGATCGACTGTTCTCGTCTCCTTTCTTGTTACTCTTATACTTGTTAGCAGTGACCTCCACGCGCCTATAGTTATTGTTTCCGATATTATTATTTCTAAGTTTACGAACCGTTATTACTGTTTATCAGTTTGTTTTAAATAAAAAATATCTACATTTCTTGCACTACATGATCGCGCGCGCTCCGCCGGCCGCGCGCCGCCTCACATTTTTCGCTCTCCTGAACTCAATTTTATGAATATCGAGGTTCTTTTTGCGCCAAAATGTTTTTAAAGAATTTACTAAACTAGAGGATTACGTAAAAACTCAAAAATCGATTTTTTGAAGATTTCAAACCGTTTTAATCCTTTTAAACGCATGAAACAGTATCTAGTATCTTTCAACAGAACCTATTATAACGACGGATAATAGCCGTAAGAGACATCTAAGAGTAACAAATGCAAAACATTTTGTGTTATATGGTAATATTTCTTTAAAAAATTATAATCTCTTTTAAAATATCAATAATACCTCATTATGTCTCATGACTTTATTATGTCTTACATTTTTTTATATAAAGAAGAAATTAAGAATTTTCTTCTTAAAAAGTCAGTTAAAAATTATGTGATGTCAAAAATAAATGTGTTAGATTAAAATTAATGTCGGGAATATATAAAAGAAATTCTCCACACATTTCTATGTCTTATGTATGTTATTGTTTAATCATGAATTACTAAAACTAATATTTTGTTACAAATATCCTGTTTTATTTTAATGTTCTATTTAATTTTAAATATTTTGTTTTATTCTAAGGAGGACATAGGACATAGGAGAACATATTAATGCAACTATTTCAATGCAAATGTTAATAAATATGTTACGATAATAATGATCTTAATTTGTATTAAAAGTGGTCGAAAATAGATATATGTTTACTTCAAATCTTACTTCAATTCTCATTTCAAATGTAGTTCAATTTATATAAGTTATTTTATAAGCGGGATGGAAAATATAATTTAAAAACACATGAGTATAAGAGAGTTATATCAATTTACATGACCCAGATAAAGTTTAGCAATATGAGCGAAAAAATTGGGTTACACACGGAATAATATTAGTTAACATCAAAGATCTTCTGATTTTATGACGCAATTAAAAAGTAACCTGCAACGTTCGACATAAGATATGAGATCTAACAATACTGTTATAATTTGCGTAATGTATATAATGCATAATATATTGCTTGAAATAGAATAATATTTCTTGAAGAATAATATTAGAATAATACTGTTTGAGGTAGAATAATATTTCTTTAATTTGAATATAATTTTATAGTTATATTAGAAACATGCTATACATACATACATATATATATATATATATATATATATATGTATATATATATATATGTATATATATATATATATATATATATATATGTGTGTGTGTTTGTGTGTGTGTGTGTGTGTGTATTCTCCTTTATATTTTTCTTTTTAAATTTTTTTTCACAAAGAAAGTCTCTGCTTGAGACAATTTTCCAAGTTGCTTCATGATATTGTGAAAGCTACTCCAGAAGTTCTCGAGAGACGCTGAGGTAAGCTTAAAATGACGCCTGATATCCATGTCAAAGAACCTAACTACTTGGAGTACTCGACACGTAAATTAAATAATGACAAGCAACGCTAAACACTTATTAAATTTCCTTTTAATTTTTTAATGTCAAATAATTAAGTGTGTATAAAAGCGAGTTTGAAGCAGCTATAGAATAATTATTCATATTTTCAATGAGATATAAATTAACATAAAATTTCAAGGACAATAATTATTTCTTTATAAATAAGTTATTTTGCAATATCGTTTATGAATATATTTTTGATATTATTTATTTTTACACTCTTGTACTGTTACGATTTAGAAAAGATGCGACGGTTAATATGGAAGGGCAGTTTTTGGTGAGGCAAATTTATGATGACGAAATCACATACAATCTGATATCTGCTGCTGTACATAAACTTAGTACGTATGTCTTTTTTATAATTATAACGAAACCCTTACAGAAAAGTATTTCTAGTAATTAATAAACAAAGTAGTAGTGATTAATGACTTCTCGGTTATTCAGTTTTTTCATTATTTGGCGCGCGCGCGCGTGCGAGAGAGAGAGACAGAGTTGCTATATTATGTATGACATATATATATATGTATGTATGTATATATGTACACACACACACACACACACACACACATACATATATATATATATATATGGTAAATCATACACATATTATATATGACAAATTTATTATTAAATTCAAAGAAATTTATCCATTGAAATAATACAGACAAATTTGATTCTTAATAATAACAAAAAACATTATGATTGATTGTTTAAATAATAAAAATTATTTAACGTTTTATTTTATTTTATTTTTTGCATCATATACACGCCATCTTTTCACGTCATATGTGTGTCTCTTTGTTTCGATACTTTACCGGTTATCTATCATTGTCTGGGATTGTAATCCATATAGCTCGATCTCAGTGATCAATCATGAATTGGTGATGTTACTGAGCTCTGACGATATTTTTGTGGATTATTGTAATGTATTTTTATGTTATTATACAAAAATATTTTATTGGTATACTTGCTTGCAGATATTGGTAACAGCAAACGCTGTGCGACGAATATTGATATTACTTAAAACATTGTTTTGTCAGATAGAATCCTAAATGTTACAATTTATCGCTGTTTTTGCATCTATTAGAGAATTACCTGTGGTATAGAATTTATAATAGCAGCATTCGAACAATATCTGCAAGTATATTTAAATGGATATAAAGATTCGTTTGTCTCTCGTCGTTAGTTTTTCTTGTCTACAACAGTAAATTTTTGTAAGAAATGTGATTGTTTTTAATTTGAATGGAGAGAGATATTCTTGATATTCTCTAAATTTTACAAGTAGTTCATATATAAATTCTGTCTCTGACATCTATATTGGTTAAATAGAAAATATATATGATATCGTAGTATTTGCTAATTATTATATATTCATCTTAACTAATTTTTTGTATCTAGATAATTTTTGCTATCACTGCAAGAGTATTTTTTAAATAATAATATTTTTAATAAAACAGTGACGCTATAATTGTTTCTGAATTTTTAACGAAATATTATAATGAGTAAATTAGAACAAATAATAGATTTGGAAAGTGTGGAAAATATAAGGTATGAAACAATTCATACTACTTATGGAAAAATTTATGCTTATCTTTCTCGTTATTGGGGAATAAGTCATATTAGTAGTTCATGACGAGAACTATGTACTAAATCAATGATTATATCACTGTTGTTATAATTATTGAATTATTGGAATAATGATAACTCTATAATTTGAGTATTCCAAATCTTACTTTGTTGTTATAATTATTGAATTATTGGAATAATGATAACTCTATAATTTGAGTATTCCAAATCTTACTTTGTTGTTATAATTATTGAATTATTGGAATAATGATAACTCTATAATTTGAGTATTCCAAATCTTATTTTGCTTAAAAAGTCTGATATGGATTGATAACAATGCATACGAATCTTATTAAAATACTATATGATTTTATCTAAACTTATTATTTCTGGACGCACACACACATTTCAATGTCTCTCATATAACAAAATTATACATTTCTTTTGTTTTATATCATATTTTTCAAACTTACTTTTAACAATTAAATATTAATACGATTGAATATTTAAATATAATGAATATCTGAATATATACATATCTTTTATAATATAATTTTATTATTTTAATTTAAAATAATATCTTTAATATAGTTAGTTTTATATATAGTTTTCTTATATATAGTTTTCTTATTTAATTATCCCACAGCACATGATATCCTATAGATATTTGTTTTATGTCTATTTCACGTCGGTATATCCATGGACCTTATAAAACATACATAAGATATACATGAATGGACATTTGTGGAATATTTGAAAATGGGCACGTTTAGATCAGTAGAATATTCCAAAATGGATAAAACTAGAAAAGAAAACTAAAAGAGAAAACTAGAGTACGGGTACTAGTACAAGGAATGTAGTCAAATAGACTTTTTATCTCACTAATAGTGCATTCGACCGACCTGGATTAGCTCAACCTGTGCGAGTTAGATTATTTAACATACATCTACATCTATTAAGCTCTGTGGCAGACTAGCACAGTTAATGGTCATGTTCAGCGGAGAAAATTGCTTCGCTACCTCTCTGTAGCGGACGTTTATGATTGGAGTATTCTTTTAAGTATTTTTTGCTCTGTTTAAGAGATATACTTCTAAATTACTCATCTGTATTTCCTTAAATATATCTTTATACTGCATTTAAATATTCATACAATATTACAATATGCAAAATATATAAGATAGAGATACAGACCCACACAGCAAAAGAGATCTGTGAGATCTCTTCAAAACATTTTGTTAGGATATTGCAATGTCTCAGAGATATCTGATAGATATTTAGATATTCGAGGGATATTAGATATCTAGATATTACCAGGATATACTAATGCCCGCATTTAAGAAAACGCCAAGATATTGCAAAATGTCATGAAATATAATTTTACGTTATTTTTTAAATATTTGTGATTATTGACGGTTATAATAAAACTAAGAATGTATGTCGCATGGATATTATAAGATATATTGGAGATAATTATAATAGGTAATCGGGATTTATGTAGGAAAACATTTACAGTGATAATACACAAAAGAAATTATACAAATACAATTACATAAAAGAAATATATATTGTAGGAAGTACAAATACATCCGACTCGACTAGGAATACTGGCTTTAGAAGCTCTCACGTGCGCGTGCAATCACGACAGGGTTATGTGACTCAGACTGCGTTCTGAAATTTTATTTATCACTAGTATTACTAGTACTGAAATTGTATTGTGATATAAACAATAAATTTTCAATACTGGCAGTCAATTTTTAAATA
Source organism: Odontomachus brunneus (assembly GCF_010583005.1). NCBI lineage: Eukaryota > Metazoa > Arthropoda > Insecta > Hymenoptera > Formicidae > Odontomachus > Odontomachus brunneus. Next base: position 4,952,817 of record NW_022639452.1, read on the forward strand.
TAGCATCAATTAGCTATCCTCTTTCAAAATTGTATCCTAATTTTTCATCATGTAATGCTTCACCACGTTTTCCTACATGTGGTCAACAGTATAATCTATTCTTTATTAGTATGTATACTGATTATATTCTAAAAATATTGAGATATATTTCATATATCCGTGATGATCACAATATATCTCTCTCAGTATATCTTTGCAGATTTCTTTTGCTGTATATATGATATCTCTACGTTCTCGCAAATGCGGATATTAGTATATCCTATTCCTAATCAGTATATATATTGACAATTGTAAGGATATTGAAATATATTTCGTATATCCGCGATAATTTCAGTATATCCTACAGATTTTTTTTTCTGTGTGGGGATACACTCGCAGTGCAATCAAATTGTTACAATTGTACTTTAGTACAATATAATGTGATACACACTTAAATATATAAATATGTATTCTGTTAACATGTATTTATATTTTTTATCCTTTATATGTTAATTAAAATTCTCAGTATAATTCCAGACAGCACAGACTTTCCAAAGAACATCTTAAGGACATCCTGGAGACGTTCTAAGGACATAAAGATGTCCTCAGAACATCTACAAGACGTTTCTTAGATGTGTGTGCTGTCTGGGATTCTATAATGTCCATTTGATGTCCATCGGATATCCTCTAGATCAAGGATAACAGCACGTTTACTAATTTCATAAATGGATATGTCACAATGGATGTTCATAATATCTCTGAAGGATATAAAACAAATATTATACGGATATCCTTAATATCCTTGAAGGATATTTATAGGACGTTTTTTTTTGGATATTCATGTGCTGTTCATGGGTATATTAAATTTTTAAGCAAGATAGTTACTAGTAATAAAACTGAGCAATAATGATTTATTTCTGACTTATCAGTAATACTTTTCTGTAAGCAAACATGATATTTGCAACAGAAAAATTTATATGACATATTTCGTGCTGCAGATATCCCCGCTAATGAAATACTTGAGTTATTCGGAAAAATGTTCTTTGAGTTTTGCCAAGACTCCGGTTATGATAAGATTTTACAAGTTCTTGGAGCAACACCTAGGGATTTTCTACAGGTAAGTCTTGGACAAATCCTATCTGTCACGATTTTCTCTTAAATCAGAGACGATCCGATGCGTTTGGTCGTATGAGTTTATATTAATATGAAAAGTGGCACTGACAATTTGCATTTTTAACTTAATCGCTAAGTGATGTTGCTTTAAAATCGCATTAAAGGCAATCTTAATAGCTATCGAGTGGCTCGTATTCCGCATCTGATGTTGATCGAACTTAACGCAAACCGTTTGTTAAATCAATCAATCCGTCGTTAATATCTATCAATTCCGGCAAGATCACATTTCTTATCGAATCTTTTTCTCAATTTCTTACTTATTTTTAATTAATTGTACGATTCGATAGTTATTTGCCATCCATTTAGCGATTTACTGCTCACATAATAGAAAGAAAACAGACAACTCAAACTTAGTCGTATGAGTCGTACAGCAATGACATTAAAATTAATTGAAGAGACAATATACATTTTTAATTCATTCTCGATATTGAAATCGCAACATGTGTGCACGTACATTACTGCATTACGTTGCAGAATTTGGACGCGCTTCACGATCATTTGGGTACTCTATATCCGGGCATGAAGGCACCGTCATTCAGATGCACGGAGAGACCCCAGGATGGCGCGCTTGTTTTGCATTATTATTCAGATCGGCCTGGTCTAGAGCATATCGTTATTGGAATCGTGAAGGTAGCTCGATGAAATTACCATTATAAGTCTCGCAAGGAAGTGTAGCAACGATTTCATCAATGAGCGTTGCGAGTTGTTTGATTGTTGAGAAGAAATAATGGAAGGAACTCTCATTTACTTTTTTAAAACAGACTGTCGCCAAGAAACTACACGGCACGGATGTTGACATGCAAATAGTGAAGACCAAAAGTGAATGCGATCATGTGCAATTTCTCATAACTGACACATCGGGTCCGGGAGTCGTATCGAATCCTATGATCGCTGAGCTGGAAACATTGTCCGTTGGTGAGTAATGTATTAATAGGAAGAACCGATATAGATAGTGTATTTGACTGTAAAGCCGCACATAATTGGTAAAATATAGTTGTAAATATTACTCGGAATATCTAAAGATTGAAAAAAATGGTTTATCTCATTAAAATCATAGGCATTTCTAACGCCATATATATTCTTGTTGTTCTAAAACTAAAAAGTATATAGTAGTAGTAGTATATATAGTATACATATAATATTATATTATTACTAATACTATAATAATATTTAGAATAATAGAATCAATTATGGAATATCATTTTTCAAATCAACATTTTTCCAATATAAATGCATATTCCAACTTTCAAATGGCATAGAAACATTGAGAGATGTATTACCTCTATAAAGTTTAATAAAAAAATATCCAAAATTTAATTGCAATAGTAATTGACATGCAAATAAATGTAACGTCTGTTAAAACAATCTACACTGAGAAAAAAAGCGGTTGGATTGACAAAATCGGCAGTTAACGGCCATTAAGAAATATTGGATCTATTCAACAAAATACATGTTAATGCAATAAGTTGCATTGAAATCTACTATATCAACGCAATTAGTTTAGGTGTATTTTTTAATCTCCGTAAAAATAGTTTTTAACTCGTTTAATAAAACTTATCCAAAATATATTTTGTTATATTTAGAGAACGTGTGTTGAATACAAATATTACTGAACTTATTTTAAGCAAGTTAGAACAACTCGATTGTCGTTTAATCTTGTCCAACGTTTAATCTTCCGACTAAACGAGAATAGAAAATTATTTGTATCTTTATATACGATTTTCGCCTGGCGTTTAACGTTACATATGATAAAGTTTATAACAAATGCTTCTAGCTGTTGCAATAAGAGCGCATCGCTTTAATAGGAGCTTAAAATATGACTTTTTATTTCATATTACCTGCATATTTTTTAATCAGTTTCTTTATTATTACAAAAAATGGTTTCCTCTATAATAATTCTTTCAGTACGCAATTATAGTTACTATGATGAAACATTTTTTCTCAGTGTTAAGAAAACGTATATATGCATTATAGAGTTAAAAATAATAAATATCTAATGAATTGTTGTAGAACCAAGGGTCAGTCCAACGACATTTTGTCGAGTATTTCCGTTTCATCTAATGTTCAATCGCGATCTCACGATAGTTCAAACCGGATGTACCATCACACGCGTCATACCGCGCGTCTCCAGTGGTCACTGCAAGCTAAGTGACATTCTCTTAACCGTAAGTTGACCCGCACGAAATCGTGACACTTTCGTTGTGAGTTCTCTTCTTCTTTTCTTGCTTCATGTCTACGCCCGTCGTAAATTTATAATTTCGCACTTTATTGTAAATTTATTCTATAAATTTTATATTGTAATAATTTCATATTAAATTTATGTTACTAGTATTAATACGTTTATTTTTCGAGTTAAGTATTTTGTAAACCTAGTGGAAAGTAGGGCACTGTATTTTTCTTGCAATTATTGTTACAATTAAAACAATCTATACAAACATCCTATTTAAAAGATAGATATATCCTATCTAATGTAAAAGATTTTACAGAAAAAAAAATTATATAAGAAATTATATAAAAAAATATATAAGAAAAATTCATGTAATTAAATTTTATTTTTGATAAGAATGATAAAATTACATAGAAAGGCATGTATATATTCGGATAAATATTTAATCGTTTAATATAATATTTAATTGTTAAAAGTTAGTTTACGATATAAAACAAAAGAAATTTATAACTTTATTATATAAGCTGAAATATGAAATATTAAATTTCTTATAGAAATGATAAGCTCATGCAAAATCGTATATTTTAATGAAATTTGAATATATTTTCATCATTTTTATCGATTATTTTTTGAGGAGATAATGAACGAAAGAATTTCCGCTGACATTTTTTAATTAAAAGTGCATATTTATATGTTCATCATTGAATATTATTCGCATTGATATCGATTACTAATTTTCAATAACATTAGACCAATTATTTCTAGTCAACGGAATTAGTGGAGAGCGCATTGCGTCTGTCGATGGTTCCATACGCATGAATTCATATCAAATGCAAATTATTGTAATTAATATAGAAGCGTTTCCTAAACCACTTAACACCATTTACATTATTGGTTGTACGTATTTGATATAATGTTGTTAATTAGCTTTTATTATAATATCTCTTATCTTGACACCAGTGTTTGCCGTGGATAATTTAAAATTCACCTGGATGAAAATCAAATGAAAATCTATCTTAATTTATCTTAGCTGAGACAAAGATAATTTTGTCTTCAATTCATCTAGATTATTAGCGTAATTTATCTGGATAATTTTGTTTTCTAAAATTATTCACACATAAAAAACTACACAAAAAATGATGTAGATTATAAATAAGATATTAAAACTGTACTTATAATTTTATTTTAAGTTTTTATTTCTCAAAAATAAAAGTTTTTCTAATGTTTTGTCTGATAAGCAGTTTAATGTTTTGTCTCATAAACTTCTTACCAGCTCTTACTAAAAAGCAGTATATTGATTAGTCACCGCGTCGTGTCTTGTCGCGCGAAAAACGGAAAATTGGTTTCGCGTCTTGTGTACAGAAACCATAACTAGCACTTCAACTAGTCGAAATCTAGTTATTGCTGTTTATAATTAGATTTACCATTAATTTTATCTTCCATTTTCTTCATTCGCAAATAAACGATCGAAATA
>NW_022639452.1:4957619-4959365 GCF_010583005.1 Odontomachus brunneus
CCATTTTAACTTTTACACCGAAATATCTCAAAATAGGTCAAATTGAGGTTAACTTTGCTGTTTTAAATAGACACATATTTTTTATTACGGAATTTTATTTTACGTAAAGAAACAAACAACTTTTATTTGAAAAAATGCTTAATATATAACCTCTATTTTCTAAGATATTTACGGAAATATCTACAAAATTATTGCTTTCAATAATTTTTTATTCAAATTTTATTAACTTTACCGAAAAATAGGAAGAGGTAAAAATTGTTTATTTTCTTCTCGTAGAGATCTGAGAATTTTTTTAGAATTTTTTAATTAATTTTTTAGTACATCGTTTTCTTCATTTTCTTGAAGTACTAAAAAGTTTATTAAAAATTCTGAAAAAATTCTCAGAGTTCTATGAGAAGAAAATAGATAATTTTTATCTGTTGCTATTTTTCGGTAAAGTTGATAGAATTTGAGTAAAAAATTATTGAGACCAATAATTTTTTAGATATTTCCGTAATTATTTCCGTAAATATCTTAGAAAATAGAAGTCGTATAAAAAATTTTTCAAACAAAAGTTGTTTGCTTTTTTGTATAAAATAAAATTCCGTAATAAAAAAATATATATGTTTCTATTTAAAAAAGCAATGTTGACCTCGATCTGATCTTGGCCGCGCCACTCAAGGTCAAACCAATGGTACTTTCTTATGTCCTCCATCGAACCATATCACTTTTGTTTGAAACATTTTTCCGTATTTTTTGTACATTTCGAGACATTTCGGTATGAATGTTAAAGTGGGGGGCATTCTATATATAGTATGGTCCACTTAAATTGAACATTTTGAATATTTTACTTATTTTTGATGATATGGAAAAATGTTTCAGATGAAAGTGGAAGAATGTCGAGGGAGATACATTTTGGTCACGTTACTTTTTTCTAGGTAGAGACACTAAAAAGATATGAAGATTAACTTCACTTTTTTAAATGAAATTATGATTTTTTTATAAATATGATTCCTCTATTTATTTTATGTATAAAAATACTAAGAGGTATAATTGTCGAAAAATCAATAGTTTACGAGATATTTTATACTTCATTCTACAAAAAATTTAGTTAAGAAAATAATCAAAAAATATGTGTTTTATACATACAATAAATAAAGCAATCATATTTATAAAGAAAATCATAATTCTATTTAAAAAAGTGAAGGTGACCCACATATCTTTTTAGCGCCTTCACCTAGAAAAAAAACAACGTGACCAAAATGTATCCCCTTCGATACCCTTCCATCTGAATCCTTTTATCTGAATCATTTTTCCGTATTGTCAAAAATAAATGAAATATTTAATATGTTCGATTTAAGTGGATCACCCTGTATATACACATAAACACTTGAGTACACACTATCTTATTAAAATTGACTTATTGATACTTAGACCGAGAAAACAAATTTTTACATAACACTTAATTAACATTTTAAATAATTTTTAGACAAGGTAACGCCTCTTTTTAATCCGAAATAAAAATAAATGTACTTTATATTTTCTTATATATTAGGACCTTAACTTAGTTTCCGCCCGCAAATGTTAGATGGCAATGCAAACAGTTCTAGTAGTCATTACTAACGAAACAGGTAGTTTGTGATTAATTTCGACATTTCTCGATAACATTCAGTCAGCATACACAATTATTTTCCTAAACAACAATTTCTTTTGCTTTGTGAAAAATGGAACGCGATAAAGTGTTTTTTCGACATGTGCTTTTGCACT
>NW_022639452.1:4963270-4972480 GCF_010583005.1 Odontomachus brunneus
ACACGCTTCCGAAATGTTGAAGAAGTGCGAGAATGGGTGGACGAATGGATTGCTTCGAAACAAACATCGTTTTATCGAGATGGTATCGCCCAGTTGCCAGAAAGATGGCAAAAAGTTGTAGAAAGTGATGGAAAATACTTTCATTGAAATAATTTAAATAAATTTTTTACAATAAATGCTTTTTCTCAGTATTTTTTGGGCGGAAACTAAGTTAAGGTCCTAATAGATAAAAAAGATATGAATTATCTAATTTCTTTATCTGGATAATAATTTAGATAATTTTATTCAGATGCCGGCAAACACACTGATTAAAATTGAAAATTATCTTAAATATTTGTAGCATTACATTCATATTACTTTATTCGGTAATACATTCATATAATATTTTTTTTTCTATATACTCTTTGATATAAATGTTTTTCACAAAAAATCGACAGTAATTTATTATTTTTATAGGTCAGACCGCATCTGGAATTAACATTTGAAAACATACTGTCACATATAAATACAGTTTATGTGTTACGGACAAAAAAGAATGTCATGCGTGTCAATGCTGCGGAGGAATATTCGAACTTGCGTTTAAAGGTTAGTACTTTGATTTAGATTTGGATATCGGAAAAAATGAATATGCTATGGAAAAAAATGATTTAGTCGATTCAGCAAATTTATATTTTATTAGACAGTATTAAACATTATAACAGCAAATTTATATTTTATTAGACAATATTAAACGTTATAACTAGCAGATTTGCTAGTGCATCAAATAAATTATGTGTAAAAACAATTGTTAACCTTCCCATGGAGCAAATCCATTTTTGTTGATATTATTTTAATTAATACGACAAATTATTTTGTAATTCGAGCTAATTCAAGTATACGAAGTATACACAGATTCATTAATTTTACCAAGCAAATATTCAGTTTACCTTTATTTAACGTTAATAAAAATATAATTTTGTTTGTTTTACGGAAAAATGAATCAATGCAGTTGCAGTTATCTTGTATGCAGGGTGTTTATCAACGGCCTTCGATGAGGATTTCATCTGCATTGTTTTGAAATTGTTAAAAGTAGGTAGTACCTACTTTTTTCCCCAACTCTCCCTCTCCCCTGCTCTATATTGATGTCTTGGAATTAAAACAAAATAGCTCAAGATTTTATTGAGCCCTTCAACTCTCTTTCAGGATTTTCCTTGGAAATGAAAGATCTTTTACTTGTTAAAACTTTTTTATGGCAAGGGCACGTGTTTTGATTTTAGATTTAAAAAGAAGAAAGAAACAAAAGACTTTTTCACTCTCGTAGTTCTTTGGAAACTTTTTCAAATTATGCATGATGAAACCCTTTCATAGCTTATGAGAAGACTTCTGAAATTTTACATGCACAATTAATAAACAATTAGTAAAATTGAAAAAAAACCAAAAAAACTAACACAACAAATTTAGAGTTTTTTTAAATTTTTTTAAAAATTTCAAATTTTAAATGATAAAATCCCATCAAGACTTCCGAGAAGACATTTGTTTGTGCTAATTTTAAGTCAGTATGAATAAAATCCTCATAGAAGGGCGTTCATGAACATCTTATATATTAACGTTATTCAAGATTGGCATATAAGACACTTTTCTATCACTATTTATTTTCTACCAATATGAGGATGCTCTTAGTATCGAGCCAAAATATCTTTATTGTGTAACTTATTGACTAATTTGATTTTCCTTCTTTATAATTATATGTATTATTTTTGTGATACTATATATTGATATAAATTATATGAATCTTTATATGTATGTATTTTTACATATGCAATATTTTATTACACTATTTGAATAACTGCAATATAAATATTCCAGACATTTTAATTAGCATTTTAATGAACATTTTTACTTTATCTGACTTCTATTGCTAGAATAACTAATTATTTAGCTATAATAAAATTTATTAAATGCACTAAATTTCTTTGGAAATAATATCAAAAAAATTAGTTGCATGTACGAAGTTATATCTTTCTTTATAAAGAAAATCATTTTCGCTGTATTAAAAATTTTATCATGCCATAACATAAAATTTTATCAGGTATAAATTTTATTAGGTACAATTTTATGTAGCTCTGGGAATAAGTTATAGTAGCATAGTAAACTGACTGTTTACTTGTTACAAATATAAATTTGCTAGGCTAGTAAAGTTTCCAAATATGACAATACATTTTTTTTTTTCGTAACACTCTGATTAATATTTGTATTATATGAACGTTTAATTAATGTTCCAGGGTCAAATGTTGTATATACCTGAAACAGATTTAGTTATCTTTCTATGTTATCCAAGTGTTATGAATCTGGATGATTTGACCAGGTAAGATCTGTATAATCAGTTGATAATTTTATTTACGCAAATTGCTTTTTTGTTTAATTGAATGTTCCCGTATAGTTGAGAGATTACACTATTCTAGTGATAGAAAATTTAGCGTATTTTTGGGAATTTTTTATACTCAAACAAAGAAATTAATCGAAAATCCGTTTAGAAGACTTTATTGTACATATTATTAAGTGTATATTAAAATTTTTATGTTAACATATATTACAAAATGGCGGCGCTAGGTTTTTCGGAACGGGGCTCCGGGGTTTGCAGCATAAGTATCACAAACGTTGATCTAGAACAAAAAACCAAAATTTTCGTCATCTACATGCCAATAGCTAAGAGAAGTACATAGGAGATTTTTGATATATTGAAAATTACATATTTTATAAACAATTTTCGACGAAATTTTTAGGGTACAAAATAAACTTTTTCTTCAAATGTATGTTATTTCTATAAAAATAAATATTTAAAAAATTCCCTATGTATAATTTTCTAGCTATTGATATGTAGATGACGGAAAATTTTGGTTTTTGTTTTAGATCAACGTTTACAACATTTATGTTGCAAGTCCCGTTCCGAAAAACACGCTCATGTTGATAAGGCTCTAGCGCCGCCATTTTATAATATATGTTAACATAAAAATTTGAATATACGTTTTAGAACATATAAAATAAAATCTTTTAAACGGATTTTTGATTTATTTCTTTGTTTGCTCACAAAAAAATTCTCAAAAATACGTTTAATTTTCGGACGCTACACTGTTAAATATTGGAGGGTCAAATTTAAACCAATTTCTTGAGTTAAATAATATTTAGTTATTTTTAACTATCATGTGTGTCAAAATTTACTATTTTAACACAAAACATGTGTTTAAAAAAACAACCACATCTAATCAACCCATTTAAAATAATATTAAGTCATTTTTTTACTAAAACAAAGGTTACATTAACGTGCACATAATAAAAAATAAACAAAATTTTAGTCAAATTTAATACATTTCTTAAGTTAAATTATTTAACTCCATTACATTAGTTAAATTAACAATATATTTAGTAGGAGCAGTGGCGACTTATAGGAATGGTTAAAAATAACTCAAATTGAGTATAATTTGACACTACGGATTTAACAGTGTAGAATGGTGTAACCCCTTAATCGGAAGTTGTAACGGAATAGTAAAACGCGTAACTTGTTAGCATGAACTTTAGCGCAACTTCGTCAGTTCACAAGATTTGTGAAACTCGTTTTCTTTTCCGGAAAGGAAGTTAGTTTTTGGCAACAATTTGAATCCTCCCGGTAAACTTGCCAAGTTTTTCTGTCCCTCTGCTTTAAGTGTAATTGCTTGAAATAATTAACGCGTTGACGCTGACCGAAATATCTCACACACGAGATGTCGCCCGATGCGATAAGAAACAGCAGAGACTCCATGCCATTGCGCGTGACAAGCAGCCCCTATCGTCATGATATCGTATGTTATATTCTTTTGGCTCCAGGCGAGGTCTGTATTTGAGCGACGTCCCTTTGCATGACGCCACTCGAGATCTGGTCCTGATGTCGGAGCAATTTGAGGCGGATTACAAACTGACACGAAACTTGGAACTGCTCACCGACAAGCTACAGCAGACGTATCGCGAACTCGACGGCGAGAAGCAGAAAACTGACAGGTAAGGATCTCCGTCTATGGTATTTCCTTCGATTACTGGACGAATCCCCGCCGGGTTTGTTCGTTTACTAGTAACACAATTACACGAGATCCGCGATTCTCCCCCCGCGCGCCCGCGCGCGTCGCGAACTCGATAGAAATTAACGGAAATGAATTTATGACGGTACACGACGCCGTGGCAGAAAGAAAGGAAGGGAGGTAGGAAAGATCGACATCTCAAGTTTTGAGCGAAACATAGAATCTTTCCCGAGATTTCCTCCGTCGAGAGTCGCTCGTTGAAACTATCCAAACTCAATCGTCCACGTCAGCTTGTGGAAACTTTGCCCGAGGATTCCGCTCGCGAATATTAATTCGATTAAGCGAAGCTGAAGCGAAAGACGGGACCCCGTTGCGACGCTGAATAAAACATCATTCGCGTTCTGCAGGTTACTTTACTCGGTACTTCCCATTTCGGTGGCGAACGAACTCAGGCACTCGATACCGGTGCCAGCGAAGAAGTACGATTGCGTTACTCTTTTGTTCTCCGGTATAGTAGGCTTCAGTGCGTATTGCGCTGCTAACACGGACTCCAGTGGCGCCATGAAGATCGTCAACATGCTCAACGAACTGTACACAGCGTTCGACGTGTTAACTGACCCTAAAAAGAATCCGAACGTTTATAAGGTAAATTTTCGCGACTAGTGTCATTTTTGCAATGGCTTCATTGCAAAATCAAGTGAAACTGAAATTATGTGTTAAAACTACACGTTAGCACGTCACCGTTTTACCACATACTTACTGTTTAAATGAACATTCATATGTTCGCTTTAAATACTTAATCTAATCTAATTTAAATACTTAATTTTAAATACTTAATCCTAAATATCGTCTTTTCAACGTTAAGTTGAGACACACATATAAGTATTAATTTAATCTGTTAGTATAATGTTGTTAAAAGCGGGGACGCGCAGAAGCGGATTTATATTGAAACTGGATATAGAATAGAACTAGATATAGATAGATAGAATAGAACTCCAATGAGAGCTTATTGGGAGGGAGGCTAAAACTGGTATTAGCAAGAGAGGACAATAGAGACAGAGATGCTTTCTTTGTCTAATTGTGTAGTTATTGGAGAGAAGGAAAGAGGGGAAGCAGTCACATAGTTATTGAATTAACTTGTCCACGTAACACATATTTTACACAATGTAGTTATATTATTAGAGTATTGGGAAATGTCAAAAATATAGAGTTTCTATGTATAGAAATAGTTAGATATTGCTACATTTGCAAAATAGAATAAGGAGAAGAATATAATATATTCTTCGAGGTTATATCATGTTCTGCGCACACAACATGGGTATCTGTGTTAATCATGTGCCTCTTTATACAATGAAATACATATTATTTTTCTTTTTTTTTTCTTTTTTTCATTATGTTCATTTCCCCTCTTTTATTTTAACTATATCGTCTTCTTATTGAACGAATGCGTTACAATAGTCTTCTATGCTGGACTTCGTTCGCACGCTCTAGCGCGAAGTGCAGCAAATAGTTTCAAAATTTCTTGCTTTCATCTTAATCTATATTATACTTCCACGAGAGCTTCGAGGATTGTTCTGGAACACCTTGTATAACAAGAACAAAAATTGTTTTGATATACAGGGTATCCGGTAATTCACGGAAGAGCATACAGGTAGATTAGGTTAAACAGAACAAAAAATTCTTCCACCATTTTGCGAGTAATCACACAAAATTTTGAACTACTAATTAAATAACATTCGTGAAAAATCACGCGCTATACAGTAAATAAGCTGTGATGGCGATGTTTACCGCTGTCTGCTTGTACATTAAATCAAATTGAACAAAAGTCCCCTCTCTCACTCTCTCTTTCTACCATTTTACAAATAACCATATAGATATTTAAATATTGATTAAAGAAGATTAGTGCATTATTGTGCACAACTATATACTAATTAAAAATACCTTACTAGAAATATTTTCCAATTAACAATAGCAATTTGGATATTATTAACTATGCCAATATCTGTGACAAATTGTGAGGCATTTTTTTCAAAATTAAAATTAATAAAAAATCATCTTCAAAAAATATAATGACGCAAACACGTCATTAACTGATAAAAAAAATATAAAAAGAAGTCAAGTGCACGCGCGTTAGCATTATTTGTCTTTACAAAAAAAGATCATTATAAATAAATTACCACAAAATCTTAGTTAAAAGATATTTAAAAAAATATTATTAAAACCTTATTCAGATCAATTGTATTCTCGCAAATACTCTATTGAAAAATACAATCAATATATAATAAATTATTAAATATAAATTAATAAATATATAAAATTAATAAATTATTAAATATATTCTTAATATATTAGTAACATATTATTAAATAAAAAATAAAATAATTAGAGAATTACATTAATGTTGAAAAAAATTATAATAACTTACACAAAAAACACTTGGCATGCCTTTTTCTTATAGACAAACGGTTCTCTTATTTCAATAATTATCAAAATATTATGTTGATTATCGATGTAATATTAAAAAAAGGCACGTCAAGTGCTTTTTGTGTAAGTTATTATAATTTTTTTCAATATTATTGTATTTCTCTAATTATTTTATTTTTTATTTATTAATATGTTACTAATATATTCATAATATATTTAATTTATAAATATATTATATAGCCAAAACCATATATGTTTATAAAAGTAAAAACTGAAATGATTAATCATTCGTACTTGGCGTAAACCTCTTGATATCATTACTTTTGTAGAGAGTATAAAATTGTCTTGTATTTTTCAATAGAGTATTTGCGAGAATACAATTGATCTGAATAAGGTTGTTTTAATAATATTTTTTTAAATATCTTTTAACTGAGCTTTTGTTGTAATTTATCTATAACGATCTTTTTTTGTAAAGACAAATAATGCTAACGCGCTTCTTTTTTATACTTTTTAACTTGGCTTCTTTTTTATACTTTTTTTAAAAAAGTAATTTTGTTTTTATATCACATCTGTTTTTACAAAATAATATTAATCAGTGAAAATGAGTTTTTTTGTTAATAACTTTATATGTTAAACTTTGATATTGTAAATATTTAGGTGTACATAAAAAGCAGGTTCTTTAAATTTTATTTCAAAATAATTCATTTTTATAAAAAATGTGTCTCTGTCTCTCTCTCTCTTTCTCTCTTATTATTTAATATTTAATATTTATTTATTTATTATTTTATTATTTATATCCCGATGTCTATATAGCCTATTTAATTTAATAAATTATGAGTCGGTAAATCGGTAATCGTAATATATATACGAAAATCTTTGGAGCATATGTTGTATGAATCTTAAAAGTATAGGCACGCCAAGTGTTTTATGTGTGCGTGTGAAATTTTATTTAACTTTTCCCAAAATTTTTATTTTTGTATGTTTATTAAATAAGCTTTTAAGAACTATTTTTTCCCTAATTCTGTGTAATTATCAGGAAATAAAGTCAGTAGAATCCTAAGGTAGAGGAAAGTAACCAAAAGCGACATAGGCGTCCTAAAGCGACATACCTTTATATCTCATAAATTAAATGTTGTATTTTATTGAAACTAATATAAATGTAATTCGTTTTATTAGTTAAGTCATGAAAAATTCATATTTTGTATATTTCTTGTTCTTTTATATACTAAATTAGCAAATATCGAGTTTTAAAAATTCGTAAGTTTTATTTCTATAATTTTCATTGACGAATTACGTAGACCAAACAGCGGTAATTTTTTTTTTTTGTTTAATATTAAATTCTTCTACATGCATTTGACTTTTGTATAAATATTTTTTTAATATTTTATTTTTATTATTTTTTACTGTTTAACTTGAATTATTATTTTTTTACTGTTTAACTTAAAAAACTTTATGAGAATGTGTCTTAAAGTGACATATTTCCTACAGTATGCGAAAGGTGCGATACTCTGTGACTAACATAACTTGATTCTAACTTCCCATTGTGACGTGATATTTGTTTATTTTAAAGTTTTATTCTGTTTAGTTTAAAAATACAACATATATAAAATATATGAGAAATGAAAAAGATGGAAATACCAAATATATGTTTTTATTTAATTATATTTCCTTTTTGTAATATTATATTTTGAATAAATGAATATTATTCATCCATTAAACGCATAAAGAAACTATTTATCAAATATTATTATATATGCAACATATTATATAACTTCCAATAGGTATGTCGCTTTTGACATCCTTTTTCTTGGAACTTTATTTTTGTGAGTTTTACAAAAATATTTTTTTTTTAATGTAGAAACAATTTCAGTAAAAATATGATATTATCTGATAGGAAGTACTTCCAACTACATGTATATATATTTACATTTATATTTTGAGCTTTATATTAAGACATAACTTCCAAAAACAAAGTGGTATGTCGCTTTTGGTGCGTTTACTCTAGTGTTCATATGTATAAAGTAGTTATAACAATATTTATTGTGTATGAAATTAATTTCACTTGGTGTAAACTGTTTGATATCATTTCTTTTTGTAAGAATTTTACCAATAATTTTTGTTATAATATTTTTTGCAAGCAAAGCAAAGTGCACTTGGCTTCTTTTTTTACCTTTTTTAAAAAGGTAATTTTTGTACAGATATTTCTTTTTATATAACTATTAATAATCGTAATCATACAACAATATATTAAAGAAATCTTTTTAATTTTTATTTGGTTGCAAAATGAAACATTTGTTAATGAAGCGGCAACTTGATTTTATTTAATTCCGACACCTAGTTAGCAAATTACGAGTAAGGTCAAAATCTCTATTATGTTTGGTTGCAACATAATATATATTTTATTACTAAAATACTTCATAGTCGAATTTACGGCACAATTTTACTAACCTCTGTCCCTTTCGCAAATAACACTGTTGTAGCACTAATATGAACACTAACTATAATAATATTATGGTTGCGATATTATCGTTCATTTTCTTACTCTTATGGAACGCTTCTTATAGGTGCGTTTGGAGAGCTTGCTATTAGCGCTATCAGCGCTATCATGTTATTCTATCCTTGTTGTATATCTAAGGAGCGATAAAGATAGAAAAACGCGGTAGCGTCAGTATCATGCTCCCCGAACGTTCCTTTTGACAGTACGGAACTCTCTCTCTCTCTCTCTCTCTCTCTCTCTCTCTCTCTCTCTCTCTCTCTC
>NW_022639452.1:4972610-5009058 GCF_010583005.1 Odontomachus brunneus
CCTTCTTTCTTTTTCTCTTTTTCCCTCTTTCTCTCTTATTCTATTCTATTCTCTCCCTCTCTCTCTCTCTCTCTCTCTCTCTCTCTCTCTCTCTCTCTTTCTTTCTCATATCGACTAGCCAGGCTGATCTTAACCGTAGCGCCTCTAGCGGAAAAATACAGTCAACTGAGGTTTTCGTAATGAGGAGACGACGACGTTTCTCACACATAAATTTACGATTTCGGACTTTGAGCTAAAATATCTTAGTTTCTAGAGCTTGTAGAGCAAAAGTAAAAACAATTTTATTGAGTAATGTAAACCCAAGGAATCGATTAAGTCCACCCAGAATCTCATCCATTCAACCGTTATAGTCGATCGAATACTTCATAGTCGATCGAAATACTTCATAGTCGAATTTACAGCACAATTTTACTAACCTATGTCCCTTTCGCAAATAACGCTGTTGTAGCACTAATATGAACACTAACTAATATTATTGTTGCGATATTATCGTTCATTTTCTTACTCTTATGAAACGTTTTCTATAAGAACGTTCGAGGAGCTCGCTATTAGCGCTATCAGCGCTATCATGTTATGAATGGCGATCGAACGAGGAATCGTGCCTGTGTTCAACTAATAAAAGTTGCGTTCGGCATTGTAAATCGAAGACATCGGATTGCTCTTTTACCTTGAAAATGCACAGAAGTGAGAGAGATACGAGATCTCATATCTTTTTCATTTCTATGCATCTTCGAGATGAAAGAGAAATCCGACGTCTTTGATTTACAATGCCGAACGCAGCTAAAGTCGTCGTGTAAATATACATGGTCGACCGCGAGCCCGTTGCTTGCACTTGCACTTGGCTTCGCGACACTACCGTGTCACTTGATTTAGCAATCTTGTGAATCATGAGTGAACTGGTCCATAACCTCACTTACAAGAATGTTATAGAAATATTCGTACAGGCTAAGTCTAGAAAATATAATTTTTAAATTGTCTTCTTTATTAAATTTTCACTTTTATGAACAACCTTCTAATTTTTAATACCCTTAACGATATTGAGACAAAAATACAGAAATAAGTAAATTAAAATTTGAAAATTAAAATTTGAAAATATATAACATTATAAAAAGCAAGAAAACGAAACTATTATCCTGTTACATCGTCGTGGTTCTGGAATATAAAAGTTTTACACCATTTTGCGATGTTTGCAGTAATTATTAGGGGTATTAGAGGAAAGTAGCCAAAAGCGACATAGGCTTCCTAAAGCGACATACCTCTATATCTAATATATTAAATGTCATATTTTATCAAAACTAATATAAACGTAATTCGTTTTATCAGTTAAGTCATAAAAAATTCATATTTAATATATTTCTTGATCTTTTATATGCTAAATTAGCAAATATCGAGTTTTAGAAATTCGTAAGTTTTATTTCTATGATGTTTATTGACGAATTATGTAGACCAAACAGCGGTAATAATCTTTTTGTTTAATATTAAATTTTTCTACATGCATTTGGCTTTTGCACAAACATTTTTTTAATATTTTATCTTTATTATTTTTTTACTGTTTAACTTGAATTATTATTTTTTTACTGTTTAACTTGAAAAATTTTATAAGAATGTGTTTTAAAGTGACATATCCCGTACAGTATGCGAAAAGTACGATACTCTGTGACTAACATAATTTAATTATAACCTCCCATTTGACGTGACATTTGTTTATTTTGAAGTTTTATTCTGTTTAGTTTAAAAATACAACATATGTGAATATGTGAGAAATGAAAAAGATGGAAATGCCAAATATATGTTTTTATTTAATTATATTTTCCTTTTGTAATATTATATTTTGAATAAATGAATATTATTCAACCATTAAACGCATTAACTATTTATTATCAAATATTATCATACATGCAACATGTTATATAATTCCAATTATAATAATTCCAATGTTATAATTCCAATTATAATAATTCCAATGTTATAATTCCAAGGTATGTCGCTTTTAGCACCCATTTTCTTGGAACTCCATTTTTGTGCGTTTTACAAAAACATTTTTTGTTTTAAATATAGAAACAATTACAGTAAAAATATGATATTATCTGATAAGAGGTACTTCCAACTACATGTATATATATTTACATTTATATTTTGAGCTTTACATTAAGAGATAACCTCCATAAACAAAGTTGTGTCGCTTTTGGTGCTTTTACTCTAATTAAAGAAGATTTGTAAATGATTACGCGAGATATGGATGAGATGTAGTGATGACATCTTAATCCATTAACGCCCAAATGCATAAAATTTTTTCAATGTTTTCGAACGCTTATAACTCAATGAAAATGTAATAATTTTTTTTCAGAAAAGACTTACCCTAGTATTTTTGGGTGTGCTCTTTCCGACTCTGGACCGTAATATACTAAAAAATGTCATTTAATATTAGTTTTTTAAGATTTAAATTAAAACATCACAACTATTACATTATTCTTTTCACAATTATCTCAAATTTTTCTTGCAAAACACTGTTTTCTCAAGGTAACAAATATATAAAGTGTGCACTAAGTACTTTTACTTTAAAAATATACCGGTGGTTTTTTTTCAAAATAATCATGGCGGTCTCAAAATGGCAACCCAATACATAGAAATTTTCCTCATTCTTGATTCATTGTTTGTAATTTCGACTAACAAATTTTCTTTCATTGAATCGGGTTTTTTAGGTCACTAATTGTAAATTTGAAGTTGGAATGTTAAAATTCAAAATGGTGAATCGAATATGGCGAACCAAAAATGAAAAAAATTGTTAATTTATATGAAAATCGATATTTAGGGGTTTTTTGGGTCGCCGATTCCAAATTTGAAATCAAATTTTTAAAATTAAAAATGGTTTATCCAATATGAAAATCAAAAAATTAAAAAAATTTCCAATTTGTATCAAAATCGATATTTAGGATTTTTATGCTGCTGCTTTTAAATTTAAATAGATTTTTTGATAAATTTAGTTAGATTTTTATAATTTAAAATAAATGATTTAGTTTTGGCAACATGAAAAAATAAATAATAATAAACTTATGTAAACTGTGCTATTATTGGACTTTATTAGGTAATATTCGTACTTTATGTATTTGTATTTCCCTTTGCTATCGAATTGCTTTCGATGTCGCTCAATTCTCACCGCGAAGAGATAGACAATAATGGAGAATCATATTTTTTGTATTTTTTAAGTTTTTTAATTTTTTGGAGAGATTTTTATGTTTTTAATTTTATATGTATTTTTCTTATTTTCTATTTTATTTTCTTTTAGTTTTTAAAATAAATATATTTTTTAACAATTATTATTAACAAATTAGTAATTTGATTGTAACTTAAAAAATATATCATTATTTGAGCTGTAAGAAAATTATTTTAATTTATTTATTTTTATTTCTCAAGAAAATCAATAAAATTCAGCGAAAATCAATAAAGTAGTTCTTTAGAATTATGTTTTATTGTGAATTTCTTGGAAACATTTATTACTATAAAATAAGTTACAATTTTTGCAGAATTTTTTCGTTCTTACATTATATTTCGCTACAAGTATCAGCAAAATTTATTTGACAAAGTTTGATTTATCAGGCAATCATGAAACAGAGCAAAAAGATTTCCAAAAGTATTGCTCACATCAGAAATATAATGTAAGAACAAAAAAATTCTGCAAAAATTGTAATTTATTTTACTATAATAAATGTTTCCAAGAAATTCACAATAAAACATAATTCTAAAGAACTATTTTATTGATTTTCGCAGAATTTTGTTGATTTTCTTGAGAAATAAAAATAAATAAATTAAAATAATTTTCTTACAGCACAAATAATGATACATTTTTTAAGTTACAATCAAATTACTAATTTGTTAATAATAATTTGTCAAAAAATATATTTATTTAAAAAACTAAAAGTAAATAAAATAGAAAAAAGAAAAATACATAAAAAATTAGAAACATAAAAATCTCTCCAAAAAATTAAAAAACTTAAAAAATACAAAAAACATGATTCTCCATTATTGTCTATCTTTTTGCGGTGAGAATCGGGCGACATCGAAAGCAATTTGATAGCAAAGGGAAATACAAATACATAAAAAACGAATATTGCCTAATAAAGTTAATAATAGCACAATTTATGTAAGTTTATTATTATTTATTTTTCATTCCGCCAAAACTAGATTATTTATTTTAAATTATAAAAATCTAACTAAATTTATTAAAAAATCTATTTAAATTTAAAAGCAGCAGCACAAAAATCCTAAATATCGATTTTGATACAAATTGAAAATTTTTTAATTTTTTGATCCTCATATTGGATAAACCATTTTTAATTTTAAAAATTTAACTTCAAATTTGGAATCAGCGACCCAAAAAACTCCTAAATATTGATTTTTATATAAATTAACAATTTTTTCATTTTTTGGTTCGCCATATTCGATTCACCATTTTGAATTTTAACATTCCAACTTCAAATTTACAATTAGTGACCTAAAAAACCCGATTCAATGAAAGAAAATTTGTTAGTAAAAATTACAAACAATGAATCAAGAATGAGGAAAATTTCTATGTATTGGGTTGCCATTTTGAGACCGCCATGATTATTTTGAAAAAAAACCACCGGTATATTTTTAAAGTAAAAGTACTTAGTGCACACTTTATATATTTGTTACCTTGAGAAAACAGTGTTTTGCAAGAAAAATTTGAGATAATTGTGAAAAGAATAATGTAATAGTTGTGATGTTTTAATTTAAATCTTAAAAAACTAATATTAAATGACATTTTTTAGTATTTTACGGTCCAGAATCGAAAAGAGCACACCCAAAAATACTAGGGTAAGCCTTTTCTGAAAAAAAATTGTTACATTTTCATTGAGTTATAAGCGTTCAAAAACATTGAAAAAATTTTGTACATTTGGGCGTTAATGGGTTAATTAATTTGAAAATATTAACTTATTAACCCCCAAATGTATTAAAATTTTACGTTGATTTGAGCCATTTATTTTACTACGGAAATGAGGTCTGTTGTTTATAAAGAGTACCATGCCTACTAATTTTGATGTCGTTCTATTGAATAGCGTTGAAAAAATAAAAAAAAAAATCGCAATTTAGGCAAAATTTATTTCATTTTTGCAAAATGAAGTAAGAAACACATGTTTTTAGGACTAATTTTTTCTTCTTCCGCTATTTATGCAAAATCGCAATTTATGTAAAATTTATCTTACTTTTGCAAAATGAAATAAAAAACACATGTTTTTAGGACTAATTTTTTCTTCCACTATTTTCTCCATAAAAACGTGTTAGTATTGTTCGGGAAAGTGTCTAAAACGTGTTCCCGACACTAATTTAAAAAAATATGCTATAGGTATTTTTTTTCAACAAACATGGCGGTACCAGAATAGCGGTCGATTTGAAGCATTTAATTCGAATTTTCGTTTATATTTAGTTATCGAAATTATTTTACTATGTAATTACTATGTAAATTACTATGTAATTTTGCAATATTGACCTTAAAACAATTTCGATAACTAAATATAAATAAAAATTCGAATTAAACGCTTCAAATCGACTGCCATTTTGATACCGTCATGTTTGATGAAAAAAATACCCATGTCATATTTTTTAAGTTAATATGTCGGGAACATGTTTTAGATACTTTTCCAATACTAACACGTTTTTATTTAAAAAATAGCGGAAAAAGAATAAAATTAGCCCTAAAAACATGCGTTTTTTATTTTATTTTGCCAAAATGTTGCATAAATTGCGATTTTTTTAACATTTTTTTAACGCTATAGAGTAACATCGAAATTGGTAGGAATGGTACTTTTAATAAACAACAGACTCCACTTCCGTAGTGAAATAAATGGCTTAAATCAACGAAAAATTTCAGCACATTTGGGTGTTAATGAGTTAATCATTAATTAGATAATATTATAATATATTATCGGAAACAACCATTTTCAATAATCTTTTTTAATTAATAATTAAAAATAGTGTATAGATATTAGGAAAATTGTAGAGTTTTTTATTCAGTTTGACCTAATGTACAAACATATGATGACAGACGTTGCCATTTACTATATTTCGCGTAATCATTCACAAATCTTTTTTAATTAATATCTCGATAATTGTTGCAAATATCACAAAACAGTATAGAATTTTTATGTTCATTTCAATCTATACTATATCTCTATGAGAGCTTTGGAAGTTGTTCTGAGATACCTTGTATGGAACTTTAATTCTAAAAACTTACATTAGTTTAAAATAAAACATCAGAAGCATTTATATTATAAAAAAAATTTGAAAACTCGTGTTGCTGGTTCGAAAGTGCATCACTGAATCAGACCCGTCTGACAACACTGATTTTATAGAGAACTTCTTCCTCGCTATATCGCTACGTTAAACAGTTAAACTAAGTTCTACAAGCAAAGCAAGTTCTGCCAGCAAGGCAAGTTCTGCCAGCAAGGCAAGTTCTGCGGCATCAAGCCGCAAGGGCGAGTCATTATAGATTGAGCCAATTTTCGCATGTTTATGAATACTTCAAAAATTATTAGCTGCTATTAAAATTTTGCGTTTTTTCAAATTTTATGCCTTACGCTGGAGCGTATTTACGTGCAGCGGCCCCGTTCTTGTATTGATAATGACAAAGAAAGCATCTCGACTAACATGTCCTGTCTTTTAATTTTAATTTCAGCGATCCAATGAGCGAAGAGAATGCTCAATTTATTTTATTATACATATTTACGTAAACTAATTATACTAAATTTTTTACTCTCATTTTATAATACTTATAAAAAATACAAATTTATTTTATATAAATTTTATAATCTTTTTATGAATATTATTCATATTATAAACAAATTCCATTTAGCTTTTCAAGCTATATTTTTATATAATATAAATATATATAAATATAAATAAATAAATAAACATAAATATCATATATATGTAGCTAATATATGCTATATTAATCGTGTTTAAATTTTATCATAAACAATGTTGTAGAAATTATAAGTAATTTTATTATACCTACATCACTTTTTAATACTTTTATTTCGTATTATTTAAATTTTATTATAAAAGACTTTTGAAAAAAATGGTATCAGCATCAAACGGAATGTTACTATTTGCCTCTGTGAAGACGTGTTAATGTGTTGTTTCAACACAGCTCATTTTACAATGTTCTCCCGAGAAATATAATCCAATTAATGCATCGTTATCTTTCAAGTGAAAAGATGTTTAGGTATTGAATAAAACACTTGACGCTTCGGTCTAGGTGGAAACCGTCGGCGATAAATACATGGCGGTGAGTGGATTGCCGGAACCCTGCCGTTGTCATGCACGATGCATCGCTCGACTAGCATTGGACATGATGGATCTTGCAGCTGACGAAGTGCAGATCGATGGAGAGCCTGTGGTACGTATATAGGAGCTGTCCGTGTTTACTAACTATATTTTGCTACAACGCCACGGGACTTTGGTCCGTGGGGAGTGCCTCGATAAGGTGATAGTGCATAATTACAAACGAGAGAATATAAGACGGTATAAGTCAATGTAAAATTGAACATTGAACATTGCGTCTAGTGAGTCGCATCAGAAAAGTCGCTATAAAAAGGGTTATCGAGCTAACCATCCGTGCAGTTTCATAGAAAATTGTATTGTACTATTTTTGTACATACATCGTAAATAGTCTACATTTTTCCAAGTAACCGATGACATTTCTTTCTCTCTATACCGTTCTTATAATTTTTCATAGAAACTTACACAAATAGTACAAACATTTTATGAATATTCTTATGAAACATGAATGTTCTTAATTGCAATATTTGTGTTGGATATTTTACCCGAAGAAAATACTGCAGTAAAATATTATAGTAAAAATCAAAGTTTTTATAATTTTAAATTACAAAAACTTTAAATTACAAAGGCAGAAATATTAGATATTTGTTTAAAAATCTTGTGTATGTTTGACTTTTTATTACAATATTATTATAATTATTTAAATGTTCTTTATGTCATATATTTGGGAGGTAGATTGTAAAATTTACTATTTCTATAGTAGTTTTTACTACAATTTCAATACAATCCAGTTTTACAAAAA
The DNA here is from genome assembly GCF_010583005.1 of Odontomachus brunneus. Lineage (NCBI taxonomy): Eukaryota > Metazoa > Arthropoda > Insecta > Hymenoptera > Formicidae > Odontomachus > Odontomachus brunneus. The sequence goes on from NW_022639452.1 coordinate 4,980,712, forward strand.
ATTGTAAAGAGAAATATAATTTTAACGTTACTTTTATTACAATATTTTCCCCATGTATCAACATACGAATATATATAATATTGTAGGAAGAGCTTCATATATTTATAACAGAAAAGTATGTTCTTAGAACATTTGTAAGGTTTATTTACTGATTGCATTATTTAATGTGCAATGCATTCATATAATTAAGTAGTTTTTAGAATGTTCCAAATAGTAATATGCATTTATTATTGCTTAATAATGAAACGTATCTACGAAAAAAATGAAATATTGGAATTACTTTTTTATGATTGTGAAAGCAAAATCAACAATTAATTTACATTTTCTTTGTGAATAACTTATGCATATTCATAGAACATTTATAGTTGTGTTATTCCAATATATTTTATTTTTATTATAAATATGTAATAATGTTTTTAGTGTATTTATAGAATATACAAATATTTGTAAAGAATACAAGTATTCATACAAGTATTCATACAAGTATTCATATAAGTATTCATAAGAATATTCATAGAATATTTCTGTGTTTTGGGGCTTGTCTTCAGCAAGTTTAATATAATATTATGTAAAAAATATGCGGAGAAAATATTCTAATAAAAATTATAACAAAACTTTTAATCTTGGACTTTAACTGTAATCTTAGATCATATAGAATTATGATATTACCATATATTTGTTTCAAAATATTCTGTACATTTGGCTTTTTAGTACAAAATTATTATAGTACAAACTTATTTCAATGTTTTTACACTATATGTTACATGTACTTACATATTTTACACTATATATATGGGTAGATCATAAATATTTGCTTTTCTATAATAATTTATACTACAATTTTAGTATAGTCTGCTTTACAAAGAATATTTAAAAAAATATATATAGAGTAGAGGCACCAAAAGCGACATACCACTTTGTTTTTAGAAGTTATGTCTTAATGTAAAGCTCAAAATATAAATGTAAATATATATGCATAGAAGTAGTTTGAAGTATCTAACTACTATCAATATCCTCTATCAGATAATATCATATTTGTAATGAAATTGTTTCTAGATTTAACATAAAAAATGTTCTAAAAGAAATAAAAAACTCTTTTTGAGTAATCAATATTGAATGTAAAGGACAATAAGAGTTAAAGTACAGGTCTAATAGTGCTATTAAAACTATTAAAAAAATAGTGATTCAGTTTCATGATGAGAAGAAATTTATTAATCATCAAACGCGTTTCGGTCTAACTTTACAGACCATCTTCAGTGATTACAAATAAAAAACGAATTATATTTAAGTGTCACAAACGCAAGATCGCAATAATCGGTATAACAAAAGTTGTTGTTACAAAAGTTGTCGCTACAAATTTTGCTTACGGGAATCGGAAGCACTAACGCAAATAATAAATGTGAATAATAAATGTAAATAATAAATGTGAAGTTAGAGCGAAACGCGTTTGATGATTAATAAATTTCTTCTCATCGTGAGATTGGGTCACTATTTTTTTAATAGTTTTAATAGCACTATTAGACCTGTGTTTTGAACTCCTATTGTTTTTTACATTCAATATTGATAAAAAATGTTTGTTAAACGCACGAAAATGGAGTTCAAAGAAAATGGGTGTCAAAAGCGACATATCTATTGGAAGTTATATAACATGTTGCATATATAATAATATTTGATAATAAATAGTTCATTAATGCGTTTAATGGTTGAATAATATTCATTTATTCAAAATATAATGTTACAAAAGGGAAATATAATTAAATAAAAATATATCTTTGGCATTTCCACCTTTTTCATTTCTCACATATTTTACATATGTTATATTTTTAAATTAAACAAAATTAAACTTAAAAATAAACAAATGCACGTCACAATGAGAGGTTAGAATCAGGTTATGTTAGTCACAGAGTATCGCACCTATTCGCATACTGTAGATATGTCACTTTAAGACACATTCTCATAAAGTTTTTCAAGTTAAACAGTAAAAAAATAATAAAGATAAAATATTAAAAAAATGTTTGTACAAAAGCCAAATGCATGTAGAAGAATTTAATATTAAACAAAAGAAAATTATCGCTGTTTAACGCTGTCTACGTAATTCATCAATAAAAATCATAGAAATAAAACGAATTTCTGAAACTCCATATTTGCTAATTTAGTATATAAAAGAACAAGAAATATACCAAGTATGAATTTTTTATGACAATTGATAAAACAAATTACCTTTATATTAGTTTCGATGAAATACAACATTTAATATATGAGATATAGAGGTATGTCGCTTTAGGAGGTCTATGTCGCTTTTTTGGCTACTTTCTTCTATATATATATAAATATATATATATATATATATATATATATATATATAAATTTTTTAATATATTAATTTTTTATTACAATATGTTATCCGTGTGTTACAAGTAGCACGTATAAAGACGAATGACACGTAAAGTAATAATATTTTTTCTCTTAGATTTCTGTTTTATATTATACTAATATTGTTTGTCATTTCACAGAAAATCACGATCGGCATACACAGCGGAGAAGTTGTTACCGGTGTAATCGGTCATCGTATGCCCCGCTATTGTTTGTTCGGAAATACAGTGAATCTTACAAGCCGAACGGAAACCACTGGCCAGCCAGGAAAGATCAGTGTTTCAGAAGACGCTTACAGGTACAAATTACTTCACATCTACTCAACCATGGTCGTAAAAACGTGGTTGGCGGAACACGAAACCGCTTTTGCAACTTTTACTACGTCAAATGAAAGAAAGTCGCTAACGGTTTGCAACTTCGATTTCCCGAACATGTACATTTCGTGTCGTCTCACGACACACTTTCCGCTATTCTTATTTACGGTATTCATTGACGTTGCGAGCATCCCTTACAATGCGTTCTTCTAATTTCCAAGATACATCAACTCGGCGTTATAAGACACAATTATAAGACGCTGATCCTTTGAAGACGCCGACTTGACTTTTTTTTCAATCTTAAAATAAAGACATACTTCAATACTACCTCCAGAACGTTTTCGTTCTTCGCTTATATCGACAATTTTGCACAAAGTCTGACACTTTGGAACTCGTGTTTATCGATATTTCAGCGTTTGCTCCGTTTGTCGCTTTGCTCTACTTTTCTTACAAATCTCACAGAACGTTACCGAGCGACTCGAGATCGAGACGACAGCAACTGCGATTCGAAATCACATAGAAACTTTGAAATATTTCGGTACGCATATTTGTAAGATTTTGTATTAAACGAGGGGAGAATGCACTACATATGAGGTGAGTCTCTTAATATTAGATTCTAAAATATCTCTGTTGTTTTTTATATTAGTTGTTTTTTATATTTGTTATATTTGTTTTTTGTATTTAATAATACACATAGAAAAAAATCTCAGTTTGTATAACTAAATAGACCAGATGAAAATTCGGCTACGTGAAATAATAGCTTTGTTCTCACGACTAAAAGTATTCGTCTGAACATTTAACTATATCAAAATTATAATAACGAAGTACATTGGATGAGTAAAGTAAACTTCCTACAGAAACCGTTCTGTTCTTACAACCGAGTTTTTCATTTGGTTTCTATTCTACGCAACGAAAAATCAATTATACGAAAAATCAAATATATTAACGAAATTGTTTTTTCCTGTGTGTAAGAAATAACTTGTGAAACTTGTGTGGTTGAAAGGGGAATAAATATAGAAGTTAGTTAACCTCTCCAACCACACAACTTATTCCTTATACATTTTCTTCTTAATATAAAAAAGCAACAGATATATTTTATAATCTAACGTTAGGTGACTCATCTTGTACACGTAAAAAAAGATTTTAGTTTGGATAACTGAATAGGGACCAGAAAAATTTATTGATGAGAAATAATATCGTCGTTACTGAATGAAAACATTCATCTGAATTTTTCATTTGATCATCAAATAACAGAAAATTCAGTTACACAACGGAATATTTTTTTTGTGTTCATTCTATATTGCAACGAAATTCTAGGACATAACTGCACTTGGACGTGTAATAAAATATTTCTAAGATCCGTGTCGCGGGGCGAAGAGGCTCTATCACGCTCTATCACAGATGAACTTCTCTGTCAGTCAGTCCTGCTGCAGGTCTAGATAATTTCTTAGAGACTCCGGGATTTGCAATCTCTTGATTCCGTGAGGGAGTGCCCAATTGGTGCGGAGAGTTTCCCGGATCTGGCAACGACACAGATGTCTGAGCTCAGCCGGGCAGAATCCGCTACGTTCCGGCGGTATCAAGTTCTGGTTTGTCAAACTGGAATATTGCTCATACAAAGGCACGCTAAAAATGCCGCTGCGATCAGCAATGTGATCAGGAGTACGGACGCATACGGTAGTCACGGTTCGTAGCAGTAGTTTGAGACACGTCACTAGATGTTCGGGATAGATGACTTTCTCCTGGCTTTCGGGCTGTTCCTCGAACTCGCAGAGTTTCGTCAGGATGATTTCTATGGGTGACGGAGCCAGTTCGTCGGATTCGATCGAGGCGCCGTAGCGTAACATGACCAACAGGATATCCGGTGCACCATGCTGTATCGCGACTCTTAGTGGCAAAACCTGTCCGTACGACTCCATTGGCACGTCGATGAAGCGTCTCTTTATCGGCGAGGACTCGCAACGGTACTCGAGTTGGCCGCTAATCGCGTGATCTAAGAAGTACACTAGCGCTCGGATATTTTCCTCGCGATCGTCGAAGTCGCATTTCCAACCGGACAGGAAGTGAGTGACGCGCGTGCCGAAGATCGCGCCGACGAACAGTCGTTCGAAGGTCTTCTCACAGTAGAATATGTCGTTTAACAGTCGGCTGACGATCTCGTTGTTAGTGAGCTCCCAGTCGTAGCAGAGCTTTGCCGCTACATAAAGCACGTTGTGGAACTTGCCGAGGAGGCAGACCGATCCGTTCTCCATCATCGTGATATTGTGATATCGCAGAGCCGAGAGGACGATCCTCTCGCACACGTCCTGTTTGTCGAGGCTCTCCGCTGGAAACATCAATGGCCGTGATTCGTATACACAGAAAGATATTGTTCAACTGCTAAGAAAAGTGGTTATTCAATTTACTTTCCATCTTTGAAGTAATTTCCAACTTCTTTCGAACAAGGAATGTTTTTTTGATAACACTGAACAATGTCAAATTTGTTTTAAGGTCTGATAAGTTATTTCTTGCAGATTTTTTGCTGCTTAACACGGACGCAAAATGTCTTTATTATGTCAGAAATCTGTGGTAAAATATACTAAATTATTTCAATTTTTAAAATTATTTTATATCTGTGTACTGGAAGAAGGGAATGTGCTGGAGATTTTTGTAAATTTTCAAGTTAAAAATTAATGCTAGTACTTTATGTTAGAAAAATAAACATGCAAAAAGAGTATGCAGCTTACATATCTTACACAAGATTGTATTAAAACCAAAAGAATTAACACTCCTTTACTTTTTTATTCATTAAAATGGATTTATTAAGGAACTTTTCATATTTGCGATATATCTTAAAAAATATTTTCAATAGCAAGGGTACTCCAAAAAGCATTCTCAATAGCGAGAGACGAGGGAATTCATTCTAAAAAATAGTGGAAAAGATTGGGAAACATAGAAGAGTAAAGGATACTTAATTCTCCCAGTTAATATAATCTTGTGCAAGATTAAATAACTTGTTTTTACTCATTTTTTTAACATAGAGTACCAGTTTTAACTTTTAATTTAAAATTTTTCTAATCCAAAGATATTAATCATTAGAAAAAGCAAAAAAGTATTTTTAGCACATTTTGCGACAAGTGTGTTTAAATCTTGATGTGATAGAGACATTTTGCACCAAGATGCGTGTGCTAACAATCTACAAAAAATGATTTATCAGATCTTAAAGCAAATAAAACAATTATTTTTTGTTGCTTAGTGTAATAGTTTTAAAATATATTTATTACAAACTTTAGGAACTTATTGCAGTATATTATCATATACTTCAAAGAAGAATTTATTTTCTTTACAAGAATATTATAAAACTTTATTGAAGGAAAAGTCAATTCAATTCTATAGAGTAAGCAAACCGAATTTTTGTTTGAATTTAATATTTTTCATTGAAATGCTATTACAATTTAGAGTGCATTTTGTATAATATTTGTATAAATTTGATGATGAATTTACAATGAATTTAACTTGTTATAGTAAATTTATGATAGATTTGCGCGGACACAAATCTATAAAATACTTTCTACTATTTACTTGAACGCAGTATATATTTTTCAATATATATTTTTAAATACAGTATACCCCCTTCTCCCAAGCATCTCACCCTCGTCGATCGTATCATGCGAGATGCCACAAGGCGTGTATCTCTGTATTGGAACGCGGGCGAGACGGCAGATGCAAATTATACTGGAATTCGTGGCGATGCGTATGGCTTGACGCGGGAATTTTTCACCGTTACTGCAACGGCATTAGCGAAACAACGTAGACAAATAGAAAGCATTAGATACGGTTTAATGTAACGGTAAGATTATAATAGGAGGCGATATCTCTGCCGCTTTCGAAGCGTTTACACCGCGGGAACGGCAATAAGAAATTAACGGATAATCACGTTTTATTAATTATATTACAAGGTCTCGTTTGCGGTCTGTCGTGTGTGTTACGAGCGATTTCAGGAATTCTTCGCGTTAGACACGCGGATGATAAAACAACGCTGTCTTGTTAATGATTATCGATCCCCGACCGGCGACGGCATTTGCCAAACGGCATTTGTCACTCGCGACTCGCGCAAATACGCATAACCTTCGATGTCGACGTCTTATAAATCGTGTTACCTTCTGCACAACTGTTTATCACGTCCGTAAAATAGTTGACTAGCTCACGACGCTTGTACCGTGAGGCTAAGCAACTGCGCTCCATTTCCGAGAATAGTCTGTCGAAATAACAATCTATCAACACCTCCATGATTTTCGACGGGCTTCAACTGTGAGAGACGGTGTGCGTCATGTAATTTCAATGACACATCAAGATCGCGTAACGGCCGTCGCGAACGTTCGTGTTTTAATGATTACCAACGAGGTAAAACAGTCCCACTCACATACGACGAGCTTAATTCGATTAGATGTAAAGTACGTATTTCAAGGGTTTCTTCGACGTACCCCCTCCGAGATACTCTATAACTGTGCAAGAAACGCGTTGGCGTAAACTTCCTATGCTTCTTGTTCTATCAAATTTTTACAGTGAAATCTCACACAAAACGAATAAAAATTTATTCAAAACAATAATGAAGATATTACTACTCCGAATTTTAAGTGTGAATGTTTCACTCAAGCTCAGAGTGGATTCTGACTGCACACTCTGCAAAGTATAACTAGGGTATTCTTCACAAATTCAATACGTATACTCCACACAGAAAAAATATCATTCTACTGCTAATATAAGCAATTAGTTATTTTACATTTCCTCTTTTAAGTAATGATTATCTTTAACAAGGAATATTTTCTTGGCAGTAGTTAAAATATATTCATCATAAATTTCAGAGAAGCGTTTATGTAATATAAAGAAAGATTTATTTCCAATTTATATTTATATATAATATTTCTATTTTCTTTCTAACACATAAATATCTTTGCAATTTTTTGCAGGTATCTCTGTATGCCGGAGAATCAAGATCCGCAGTTTCTTTTGGAATATAGAGGGCCCGTCGTGATGAAGGGGAAATCGGAACCCATGAACGTATGGTTCCTGTCTAGAGAAAGAGAGCTGACATCGTAAAACGTTGTGAATGTGAATGTTATAGCAATAATGCCGTGAATCAGTTGGAAAATTCAAACTCACTACGTTAAGGATCAATAAAACTCGTACAATCATTCGAGAAAATAACTAATAATACGGATAAAATATGAGCAATCAGTGTGTTTCGTGTTAAAACACTTTCACGACTATGTATTATATACGTTTAATTACATGCAGAAAAGTTTATAAAGAGTTTATTGCATTGGGCCATCTGGCTGATGATCGATGATCATTCTTAGGCAAATTGTGAGGTCGAGTGTCGACAGTTGGTCTTCAATCGACAGATTATTTAGTAATTGTGAATGTACAAGGTAATCAAATATAATCGTTATTTATTTGGTGACATCACGTCGGTAAGCGTTTTCTTCCCCGTTTCGCGTGACCCTCGTTGCCCGACAGGTCATCGATAAGCACACCTAGCACAGAGGTTGCAAGCGCGAGATGTCTTGCCCTCAGACGAGAAAAAATCAGACGGCAAGAATAACCAGACGGACCATTCGTGGTATGCACGCGGTTGGGAGGTGTAACGGAACCTGTTCTAGTCCCATTTAAGCTTCTCACGCGTTGCAAGGTCAATATAAAAGATCCTGTATGCATTCCTTCTGATATCTCCCGAGGACGGCAACTTTGTACACAGTTTTGTAAGAAACTTTGTTTTGCGATTTCAATCATTTAATCTAATGGATCGTACTCTCTCTTTCTCTCTCTCTCTCTCTCTCTCTCTCTCTCTCTCTCTCTCTTGTCTTCTGTTTTGCATTCTCGATTATTGAAATTGTAATTAACATTCTAATTTAATAATTATTATAATTAAGAGGATATAGAAATGGATAATGAATTTGTAAAAAATATCGATAATATACAAAGGCAATCGTCATTAATACGATACTATCTTTTTCGTATTTCTTAGACATATTAATCTTATATAAATGTATATTATTGAATCAATGTACATTCTATTCAATGAGTTTATTAAATATAAAAGAGTAACTTTAATGGGATGTGTGTGCATACTTGAAAACTACCATCGAAATATAGATTTTTTTTTCTGCAAAATTTACTCTTATTTACTCGTGTTGGTTGCACAGTGCTTTTACTGAAAGTATATGAAATAATGAATTAGAGTATTGCTGTATTTATTGAAAACAATAAAAAATTTTAAAATTGTTATCTTGAGCTGTTAGTTGTTGTAAATATTTATTTGATACAAAAATTCTTCATTTTTGTACATATTGCACGTGTGTTTGCTCCGCTAACGAAAATTCTAAGGAACATTTTTATATCTTTATAACTAAATATAGAGGCTCAAAAATATATGAAAAGTTTGCAGAAGGATTTTTATATATACGTAGTTATGTTTCCTACTATCATGATACAACAAAATAATATACATTTATATAAGATTAATATGTCTAAGAAATATGAAAAAGATAGTATCGTGTTAATGACGATTGCCTTTGTATATATTATCGATATTTTTTACAAATTCATTATCCATTTCTATATCCTCTTAATTATAATAATTATTAAATTAGAATGTTAATTACAATTTCAATAATCGAGAATGCAAAACAGAAGACAAGAGAGAGAGAGAGAGAGAGAGAGAGAGAGAGAGAGAGAGAGAGAGAAAGAGAGAGTACGATTCATTAGATCATATAATTTAAATCGCAAAACCAACTATCATAATCCATAACAATAATAACAAATCTATAAGATTTCTTATTATTATGAATCTTCTATCAATGTAATGATCAATATGAAATGAATATAATGGATGCTGTATGCATTTTTTCTAAAGTACCAAAATGAAAGCCTTATAGACAATTTTGTAGGAAATTTTATAAAATATTTTATAAAAAACTTGATAAATATATATATATATATATATATATATATATATATATATATATATGAATTGCACTCCACTAGATGAGTTTATTAAATATAAAATAATAAACTTTATCTTTATTTATTTCGCGTTTGAACATTAAATTAAAATAATAATCTAAACTAAATAATAAACTAATAATAACTAGTAATAAACTGTAAAAATTGGGAGTAAAAGAAAGGAAAGAAGAGAAAGGATGGTCCATTAAACTTTCGAAAGTGCTAAATAGTGAAGTCAGCTAAGCCTACTCGATTTCTTATTTGTGAAGTTTCCCATAAATATGCAACAGTCAATATAAATTACAAAGTCAATATGAAGGATTTTGTGTGTATTATTTTTGACATTTCAACGACGGAAGTTTTACAAATAATTTTATAGGAAATTTTGTTACGGAATCGAGTTACATGAGTTCATTAAAGATAAAAGAATATTTTTGAACTAGAATGATTACGTTAAATTAAAGTCATAATTATAACTAGAAAAATGGAGAATGAAAGAGAGGAAAGGAGAGAGAGGACGATCGATTAGATTAAACTTTCGAAAGCGCTAAATCGCGAAGTTAGCTAAATCTACGCGATTTCTTATTTGCGACGTGTCCTATCAGTATGCAACGAGCATCATCTCAACGCATCCTCCAGCTCACATTACCGATCATCGTGGAGAAATGTTCGGTACGTATCATGCGATGTAGCTTGCGAGGTTGCGAGATTGACGCGCTTTCCATTTACACGGCCATTCACGGGATACGGCTGTACGCGAATTATAGCGGACGGCTCGAGATGCCGCCAAAAGAAGCGGAGAGGATGTGCCATGGTACCGCGATGGTGAAATTTCGGCAGGTGCACACCAACGTGGACGAGCACGTATATGCTTGACACGAACACACCTACGTGCGCGCAGGTAGGCAAACAGGCAGGCAGAGAGGCAGGCAGGCAGGCAGGCAAGCAGGCAGGCAAGTAGGCAGGTGGGCAGACCAGCTAGATCGCCATACGGCTACGTGAAAGGCGGTGAACGGTAAAGAGTCAGGCATTTAAATAAGGTACCGGATTGTCGATACCGGGCGGTTCAACAGAGGACGCCACGTTCGCGCTACTCGGCCAGGCAGGTACCTGTCGGACGACTCTATAGCCGGCTCGAAGAAACCCGTTCTCGTCCTTCCCCGAGTCTCGCCTTTCTCCCTCCCTTCCCACTACCTCCGCGTGCTCTTCCCCGTAGACGGGCCGATATTTCCCACTCCCCCTTTCGCCGTGCCCCGGTCCTGCCGGGGCCCGACTCCAGTCCTCACCCGGGCCGTGAAACTGCATGAGTGAGTGTCAGCAGGCACTCAGTACTGTTACTGACGTTCCGTGCTGTGTACGATCACCCGTTGTTGATTATCGTCGTCTTCGTCGTCATCGTCGTCTTCTTCAGCTACAACCGGCTTTGAGTCGTAGACTCGGATTTTACTATGCGCCGCTCTTGATACACATATGCGGTTCGTAAGTGGTGCTTCGCTGTCCCCAACGACGCGTCTCCTCCTCCATCTCATGTTGCTTCCATCTTTCGATGCGTACCAGTCCCGCATATTCCACAAGCCTCTCTCTCTTTTTCTTTCTCTCTCTTTCTCTCTCTCTCTCTCTCTCATTCACGTGTGCGACAGATAATCCACGATCTCGCACGGGCACAGGTGTGCGCAAGGTGTTAACGTTTTCTCGAGCCGCGGGGCCTTACGCTCTCGGCCGATCGACCTGATTCAAACGCCGTCGTAATTCGTCAAGCTTCCCGGTGGACGTCTGCTCGATCGTCCTTGCGTACGGTAAATCTCGAGCGCGATCGGTGAATCACGGTCAGCCAGGATTGGGTTAATTTTGCAGTGTGTTCGGCGTACACGTCTTATAGTACGTTGAGAACGACGGAAAAGTTACGAGTAATTTTAATCGTGAATTTCGGAGTATAAACTTCCGACGTGTTCCTAATTTCTCATCGATACTCCAAAGATTGTAGAAAGTTTGATGATGTGTTGCGGTTAATCATTTAACGCGTAGACCATCGATCGCTAAACCGGTACTGTGTATAATTTGATTAATTTAATTAAAGCATTGTTTCGAGTGGTTTGAAGGAAATGGGCTAGGGAGGTGTATGGGCGACGTATTAATTTCGCTGGTTGAACGCTTAAATTAGCGATATCGAAGGAATAATATTAGCTCGATACGTTTCAGCATACGCGTTGCGAGCCGTTCGACACAACGAGTGCGCCGATGAAAAGCGGTCCATTCCAACGGCACTCGACTTTGATTGAACGTTATTTTGATCCGAATTGCAGTTATTCGGCGCGAGCAATTCACGTTGCGTTTGCGGTGAATATCACAATAAATTGCGAGAGGGATCCGCTCGAATAATACGCGGTTGGTCTTTTTTCGGGGATACGTAGTTATGTCTGCGCAATTAACATCGCTCGTCGACCATCAGACAAGGATGAGGATGCGTTTCGATCGTATTCGATTTGGCAAGTAAACGCGAGCAATCGTGTATTTCAGGTGCAAAGTGAATTTCGCATTACAGAACGGACGCGCAACAAGAGAGAAAGGAAAGCGCGAAGAGCGAGGGACGTTAAACTCCGACTTTCCAAATTCCTCCTCAAGGTGAAGTCGATCGAGTGAGCCCAGCAGTGATATCGTATGCACGTATGGACGAAAGCACCACGATGACCGTGCCTCCGCCACTACCAGTGAAGACTCAGGGTCGGGATGCGAGCCAGGCTGCTCGGCAGACTGTGTCAATCCGGACCGTTTCCCCTTCCGCCGCACCGCCTCTCGCCTCCGGGCCCGGAGCAACGGTATTCGTCGGAGTTAGCGCTCCTACCGCCGATTCCACGACAACCTGTAGGAGAAGAATCCCGGAAGTACAATCGGCGAACGGCTACGAAGAGCGGAGCAGTGTCGTCGAGTCATCGCTGCAGCAACGGTGGCAGCAGCATCATCATCAGCAACAAGCCGCGCATATAGTCAAGATCAAGATCAATCCGGATGGCGACAAGAACGGTAGGGTGATATCGACGGTACGGTTGACCCTGGACGAAAACGGGATCGCGCGCGAACGCTCGGACAGACGCGGCGACGGTGCGGTGGTGGTGAGTGCGACGAACCTGGTGAACGAGCGACACTGTGAGAGTGCCGGTGCCGGTGAGGGCTGTGTGAGGATCAGTGTCTTCGGCGGCGAAGCAACGTCCGATAATCGGGAGCGCGACAGCAACAGCAGTATCGACAATAACAACGACGAGGAGGACGACGACAGGCGCGGCCTGAACAACGACAGGAGCGACAACAAAGACATGGTACACCGCGAGACCACGGAGACTCTGAACTCGTCCTCCCTTGGCGGTCGTCCGAACGCCTGTTTCTATTATAACTCGTATCAGAGCCCGTTAAACGGTATGGTTATGTCCAGCGGCCAATGTTCGCCCAGCGACACTTTAGACAGCGGTACCTGCAGCGACCTTGACGGCACGCCACCACCGTTGCCCAAGAAGAAGAATTCTAGCATGGTGATATTGTCCAACAATACGCATAATCGGACTGGCAGTCTGACCAGTAGCGGCGCCGAGGTCGACAGCGATGACAACGAGAGTAACATCAGTTGCGACTCGTTGAACGGCGCCGAGGTGAACGGCGAGTATCGTGTGCACTCGACGAGCAAAGATCTCGTGACCAAGGACGCCGTCGAGGAGAAGGCTGTAGCAGACGTCGTCGAAAAATCGGACGTTCGAGTTGCATCAACGAACGATGATCGTCAGGTCGAGAAATCGAGTGGCGTTCGTCAGCAAGTCTCCGCGGTAACGGAACTCGGCTCCGCTCCGTGCTCGCCGGTGTCGTCGGCCAGCGTCTCGCCGTCACCGTCCGGAACATCGTCTCTGTCGAAAGCCTCCTCTACACCGCGAGTGAGGAGTCCCGATCCCGCGATCGAGCTGAACGGCAAGCCATTGTCGCCGGTTATTAAGGAGCGCACGTACGAGGAAAGGAAGCAACGTGAGCAAGAGAGGATAGAGCAGGAATGCGCGGATGTTGGTCAGAATCAGTCGACCGGTCACAAGTACCTGTACGAGGACGACAGGTACTACAATTTTCACGTGAACGAGCTGCGCGGTAACAATAACAACTCCAACGGCGAGCACGGTGTCGCCGAGAAGGAGGAGTGCTTCGCCGGCTATAAAATCCACGACAAGGAAGCCATACGAAGTGCCAAAGGAACTGTACGCGGCGTAAAGAACAGAGTGCGAGCGGGCATCGCGACGTTCCTGCAAACGCCCTCCTCCAAGGTACGTATTTAAATTCACACACGGACTAATTACATTCACGATATGGTATTCGAGATTTATATGTGCAAAAAGCGTGAGTTTGTGGTGCGATAGAGTATATGGGTTCTCATATATACATACAGGGTGACTCGTACAAAATGACAGATGTGATTATTAGCGAATTAAGAAGACACATGGAAAAATGGTTCTTACAAAAATGTTTAATAATGAGGTGTTAAACATTTTTATACGTCTTCTTAACACGTTGACTACTACGGTTTATTTAGAGGACTTTTCCCACTTCGTATTTTTTTACACTGATTATACAGAACAGACTTAGTTTGGTAATGTGAACACAGAAAAAATTTTGCCGTCATACATATGTGACACTGGTCTCCAGTGAAAGATCGTTGCATCACACATATGCGACGCTTGTAGTGAACATATTAATTCATTAATAATCGGTCATTTTATACGAATCATCTTTTATATAAAATATGGTATAAGAAGAGGATAAAAAATGACAAATTATATATTCGTGCGATACACACGATTTGTCCGTTGCGTAACATTCCACTCGTGTTTGTGGCTTGCGCACTTTAAATATCGACCAATCGACAGCGACGGAGTTGAGCCCGGTAAACGATGGGTCGATTTGTTATGCAAATCAGGTGCTGGCACCGCGAGTACCTGAGGTGCGTATTGACGAGCTGGAATCGGTATTGAACCGCTCGGCGCAAGCCCGTTAAATTTCACACTCAAATCCGTGCATCGCAGACTGGATGCACTTGATTCGTATGGTCTACGGGTCGGCGCGTTAGATTTACAGTTAGATAGCCGTGCCGACCTCTATCGATCGCCACTTTGGATCGTCGTCGGATGGACGGCATCGATTGGTAACTATATCGATGCACAAGACGAAACGCTATTGTAAATGTCGAATTTTTCACATAGATATAAACCGAATATTCGTGATGATATGTGCAAGGTAAATGTTTACAAAGCTATGGCATACATATAGACGAGGAAAAAAAGAGGCTAACTAATCTATTTTATTCTTCTGCGTGACGGTTCACTCGTGCGTTACGTTCTTACGACGAGTTCACTTAAGGGAGTCTCTTTCACGTTTCATGTTTCTGTCGTAAAATACTGAATGGGAAGTGACGCAAATGGACAAGACAGGTTTCTCGACAGGCTCAACTAGGGTTGAACATCGCGCAGTGATCCGCCGTGAATGCTAATCGCAAAATCCTT
Source organism: Odontomachus brunneus (assembly GCF_010583005.1). NCBI lineage: Eukaryota > Metazoa > Arthropoda > Insecta > Hymenoptera > Formicidae > Odontomachus > Odontomachus brunneus. The sequence continues at coordinate 4,995,911 of NW_022639452.1, forward strand.
TGACAAATATTTACCATCACCTTCTTGTCGAACGCATTTAATCACTGCGATAATCGGCTTACTCATAACGAGTCTATTTACCATCTATGAGCTATTGGCTATTTAAGATATTTTGCTTTAAATTAATGATGAGAAATTTGTTATTAAGAAGATTATAAGGCAAAATGAGAGTTTGTCAAAAGTTTATTGAAACTTATACTACATATGAATTGAAATATTATCTAACTGTTTATTTGTACAATTAGAAAAAGATTAACCATTCGAGAGTTGAGATATTTGAAATTATAATTAATACTTTTTATACGTGTTCCTTGGTACACGTACTGTTTTTAATTTCTATTTTTAATTTTTTTTGTAAATTTTCTTTTTAGAATTAGGATTATAATGAAAAACTCCACCATGATTTTAAAAATTAACATATTGACATAAACACAAATTTCAGAATTATTGTCCGTTTTGTTTGCAAATATTATGATGGAAAGTTTATAATTTATAATAATATTTAAGATACATATACATATATACTCACGCATATTTAACCACTTATATACTTTTTTCTATCATCTGTGTCAGATCTCAATTAGATCAATTGATGCACAAAAATAAAGGAGTTAATAAAAAAAAAATTTTGTATTTGTGATATTGTGTGTACAGAGTGAAGCACTTAAATAACTTGTGAACTATGCGTTGTATGAAAAAAATTGTTACATATAAAAGTTGCAGGATTTTGGAAGTCGTTAGATAATATATGTACTGTTTTTATAAATGAAGAAGTTTCGGGAATTTGAAGGTTAACTTTGATTTTTTACATAGAACTATTTTAATAGATTCTGTAAAATGTAATATTCTGCATAAGAAGTTATAAGGGTAATATGATCAAGAATTGAATAGTTTACGAAATATTTTATATTTTAATATAATATATTTTGACAAAATATATATACAAAGTATTTCGTAAAATATTTAGTTTTTAATAATTTTACCTTAATACTTTTATGTATAGAATAACGAAACGAATAGTACTGCGTATTTAAAATAATAAGGTAAAGTATATAGTATACAATATATCTTTTTTTGAAAACAATTATACGTTTTTTTGCTCCAATCGATTTATTCGTTTCATTAAATGTAAAAGTATTAAGATAAGTATTTATATAAAACTAAATATTTTACAAGATATTTTGTATTTTATGTTAAAAGTGTGTTATGTCATATTAAGATATAAAATATCTCGTAAATTATTCAATTTTTGACTATATTATTCTTATAACGTTTTACGCAAAATGTCACAAGAAATCTATTTACATAACACAATTAAGGTAATTTTATATAAAAAACAAAATTAACTTTCAAATTTATGAAACGCCTCCACTTTTTTATAAAAACAATATATATACTATCTAATGGGAGCGTCTCGATTGCCTACAGTACGGTTGCACACAAACCAATCGATAAGAATTATCTGATTGAATTACCAGATCGAACCAATCATTACAATTTGTGGTCAATAGTACTGTCGGCAATCGGGACTCTCCCCTATCTAATGACTCCCTCAAATAATGCAACTTTTGTATGTAACAATTTTTTATACAACACATATTGTACAAATTATTCAGATGGCTTATATTTTAGATACTTCACCCTATATGTCAAATTTTTTGTTTTAAATTAACATTTATTACTTGAATAATAAAATAAATGTATAGAAACGTACTTTTGTTTGATAAGTATAAATATAATAATTTTAGGTATGGTGTTCCCTTTATGTGTCACGAAAAATACAACACTGGCTTTATACTTTTTTAAAATGAATCAGTGAATAATCACTGATATCAATTATAAGTACTTTCTATATTTATAACTGCAAATCAGTGTATATTCACTGTTTTCAGTGATGTTTGACTGATTCATTTTAAAAGAGCAACATCCTTAAGATCTTATGAAGTATTGATTTGAGATATATCCCCACTATAATGTTATATAGCTTCTTTTCACTTCACAAAATATATTGGTAACTTTACCTTAATATTTTTGTACGCATAATGACAGGTTAAGTGTTGTAAGAAAAACATTAAGAAATCTTAAACAAAATTCCATTGCATTTTCCAAATATATTGACACATCACTGTGCAAAGATTAAAATCACGATCTTCATTCTATTTACAAAAGTGTTAAAGTAAATTTGTCAAAAAATATGAATAGTTTACAAGATATTTCATATCTTATGCTAAAAAGTATCAAAATAAAATGTAAGATATCTCGCAAAGTATTCACTTTTTGATAGTTTCATCTTAATATTTTTAATTTCAGATAATCTGAGGAACACTGATATTAATTAAAACAGCTCTGATTTTATTTAAAAACTAATGTTAATTTTGAGATACTGTTGAAAGAAATATTTTATTATAACAATAATATATTACTATTTTGTATTCCCCTCGAGATTTTATAACCTTTGAGTAACATTTTTTCTAACTAAGGCATTTTTTCCAAGATATTAGTCTGTAACACTTTATATCCTCTATCCTTCTGGCGTGTATGCATGTCTGTACGCGCGCGCGTCTCTTTTTTGCAAAGTTTCCGATGTTGCTATGCGAGCGTCTTGCGTACACGACGGTTGGTCGTACCGTCGATGCGGAACGGATTGACATAACGGTAAATTCGATAAAACGATATTACGGCAATGCAACGCGTTGAGGAACGTTGGCAGTCGCAGAACACAAGTGTGTGCACGCCTTGTTTTTGTCTTGCTCGTCGTGTATTCCGTTTGTTACCGCGCACCCGCGCTATCCATCTCGTCCACGCGTGTTCGCGGCCTATTTCGCGAAATTACAGAGACCGGAGGATACCTCGCTTGCACGCAAATGTGCGCCAGCAACGGCTACGAAGTAATCCCGCGCTTTCTCGCGGCCGCATCTGCCTTTGAAATTACTTCTATGGCACGCCTCGATTGCGCTTTTTGCATGCGATCCGGCGTGAATGTGTGATTATCTTCATTTCTACGTGAAAATCGACACTCCGAACACAAATGACAATATTAATGAGACGCGCATCATGTTGTACGCTCTAGTAATTACGGATACCGTCGGTGAAATTTTTTAGAGGAGCCACGGTGATATGAAGTTAAATATTTTAATATATCTAAATGCATCTGAATGCAGTATAATAATTTATTCAATAAATTTTTTAATTAATAAGAACATGTGTGTGTACATGTGTGATGTTCCATTGTATAATTTTGTTGATCATTAACACACTTCCGATCATTAATACATTACATGGCATTATATCTACGTTATTTGAAGACAGTGGCTGAAAGTAAGCACTTGCACTTTCGTAGTATCTGTTTCAAACTCGACGTCTTGTTAAAGGAGGAGGGGAACGCCGTGGAACGCCATTCACTGTACATATACCGACAGATTTTTATGAATTACGCATTAAACGCGCGTTCGGATAATCGCAATTTGCGACATCGAAATGTCGCGCGCAATTTTACAGACCGCACCGATAACCGGTGCAAGAAACTTGATTTTGCTTAAAAAAGAAAAATATTAAATGGTACCAACATTTCGACTTGAAATCATAAATATCGCTCCGGGTAAACCATACTATAGTGTGCCCTACTTTCGTCGTTTCTCGTTTGTTCATTTCTTGCCGAGGTCCGCAAAAGCCATTCGTTAATATATTATATCTCATATACAGGGCATTATATCTCATATATATCCTGAAACTACCGCATGCTATTTTAATGGCAGATTCTTTAGAACATTCCAAGATAAAAACTTTGATACAAAAATGTCGAGGCTATAATAGTTTTCAAATGGGAAGCGATTATATTTCACCAATAACAGGACTGAGATTTCGCGCGTTCAGGCACGCCGAAATGACAAGTGATAAAGGTGCTCCTATGAATGTTACTTTTTTATGATATTGTGGATAAATGTACAATAACATTGTCATAATATGTATATAATAATATGTATATATATATATATATATATATATATATATTTCGACATTTTTTAAATTTTTGTTTGAACATATGTGGTGACAAGAATTTCGAACTGCCAAGTTAGAAGGGCGATCGTTAGCAATATTTATTTATTTGACATGTCCCAGAGATTTATAACCGACTTCAGAGACAAATACGTGGCGATCTGTTTGTTTCCCTTTTTTCCTCAATATAAATAAAAGTTTGTTAAATCGAGAAGCGATGGTAGAAGTTGAGTTAGGCTGGAAAAGTCAGGAGGAAGTCCGACATTGTAGATCGCACTCTGTATTACTTAATTCGCTGTATTACTTAATTTTTGTGCGGGATTATTTTTATAATTTAAATATACTATCTATTCAACCATAATCTTCATAATATTAATACAAAAGTATTGGTATTACGGAAAGATAAAGATAAAAACAATTGTGACCAAAACGACAGGTGATTCGATTTTGAACGCTAAATGCAAGTGACGCAAATTGAACCTTGTATCGGATTACGTAATTATTACTCACAGAACGCGATATTTTCGGAGAAATATTTTATAATTGTTTACGACTTATTATGACGTTTATTTTAATGTTGTATTGACGTTTATTTGCGTATACATTGAATTGCTAAACATTTATTTTTGCGGTTTGACTATTTCCATAAAAAACAGTCTCTAAAAATATATTTAATGCGGCGTGATTGTCGCTTTCGCGCGAGAATATTACGCAAATTTGGTTTACGACAGGCATGTTTACAGTGAATATTCGCTCTGCGATAATTTTCTCTTGTTGCTTAACATGCTGTACATAATAGGATTTCTTGCGGTCGAAGCAAGTACTCGGGAATTACGAGTGTCGGAATATAATGCAAAATTGCTTCTGAGTCGGAGAACTTTGACATTATTTATATCATATTGCAGCAATTTTTTTTCTAAAATCTTAAACATCTTTTGTATCTTGATTATGCTCTCGTAATAAACATGAGACACTTAATTGTTATTATGACAGCCAGTTTTAAAGAGAGATAAATAGTAGGAAATGACTTATCTATTTTCGTGTTGTCATTTTCATATCCTTTTGATAATTTAATATGATATATCTACGCGTGGATGCTACCATTTTACTAGATTGATGGTCACTAAAAATTTCCACCGTATTTGTTTCTAGCTACGTGTTTTTCATAATTGTCGGTTAATTCAGCAAGCGGGAATGTGTAATATCAAAGTAATATTTTGGTAAGTAGACATTTCGTATACATCTGTGAAAGAGGTCATTCATTTGCGTGTGACGCGAAATAAAAATTAGTTCATATTATTAATTGCAATTATGTTGCCTTTACAATATTAATTGTATAATCTTCTATTAATTATATAATCTTACCTTTCTGTCTTAAAACTTTTATTTTCTTCTACTGATTACGCGTCACATAGAGGTGAATAACTCTTTTTACAGATATATATGAAGCTGTCAAAATGACACGTTAGCTGTAGACACATTTGCAAATGACACGTTAGCTGTAGACACATTTGCTTGTTAAATTAATCAACAGTCACTTGACTAGTTAATTGGCCTCAATTTTTGGACAAGGGATCTATAATAATTTCTTTCATTAATAATTAGAAATCTACGTAGTTATTCGTAAAATAATAAAAGGCTTTTTTATTTTTAATTCTAATAAGTATAAGCACATAGCAACACACATCGCCACTATCTATTCTATATTCTCATAAAAATTTCGGAGGAGAGTTTGAAACACACTGTGTATATTTTTTTATGTATATTTTCTCTGAAATTTTTGTAGGAATATAGAATGGATTAAAGTGAATATAAAAATTCTATATCGTTTTACGACTTTTGCAATAATAGTCAAGATATTAATTAAAGAAGAAGAAGAAGTGAATGATAATGTGCGATATGGTAGATGAGTTTAGTGATGATGTGTGTTGTTGTGTGTGCTTGTACATTAGATCCAATTGAATAAAAAGGTCTACCATTTTACCCTCTAATAATTTTATAGATTTTTAATTATTAATTAAAGAAGATTGATAAGGGTGGTAAGACATAGTCGTCAATATAAGAAATAGAGGATTTTAAGATATCTTATTTAAGATGTCTCATATAAGATATCTTAGACACTTTATTTTAGACATTTCTAAAATGTTACTTAAAGATGTCTTACAGACGTTTTAAAGATCTTATAAAAAAAAAGAAAAACGTCTGAAATATTCATCTATTGTGAGACATTATTAAAACATTGCATAACTGTCTACATTACGAATTATGACATTTATACATACGTTGCTATAGCAAATATTATCAAAATGTTTAAGTTTTGTGTGTATTGTGTGCAAGAATTATGCCAGTACTGAAAAAAAATTGTACAAAACTTATTAAATAGTGAATATGTATGATTTTTTAATTTTCAGTTGAATTATTATGTCGAATGAAAATCTTTTTTCTATTCCATACATATAGTTTTCTTTAGAATTGCATAATTAGATTGTAGTTTTGCTTAATCGTTTGGTACATTTGCTCAGCGTTAGAATTAGGGATCGATGACAACGGATAACTGTGGTATACCCAGCATAAATTTTAAAATTTAAAGCACATGATGTGTGTGTGTGTGTGTGTGTGTGTGTGTATGCCACCATTATATTTTAGCTGTCATCTAATCTTAATTTTAATCCTGAATTGATGGAGCAGACGGAAGAGCACATCCACAATCTAATAATAATTTTCGACTGACTCCTGCAAATAAACAATATTAAATAAAACATTTATTGAACATATATTAAATTGAATACATGTATAAAGGTCTTAAAATAGTTTTAAACAGGATGTTTTAAGTTGTCTTAAAATAATGATTCAAGAACATCTAATTAATATATCTATAATATATTTTAAATAGGAACATCTTAAAAATTTCATAATAACATATTTCTAATAACTTTTCAAGATATCATAATGTTGTCTAAGTTGTCTAGTATATTCTGATTATTGGATGATATCGATCTGTTTGCAATTAATATTAACTTTACTCTCGATCTCGCAATTACTTTAATATCTTGCCAGCACATTAAGCGACGCTACTTATTTACCTCAGAGCGCACCGTATTCATTATAAATGATTAACACTCATTACGTTGGACGTAAACTTGCCGAGATACACATAGTTAGTGTAGAAACATACATTCCGCATTTCTTGCGTGTCGTCTCGGCGAGCGATTATACGTATACCGCATGAAAATACCTGTAATTAAAATATTGCACATTTGAGATAATTCATTTAACGAAGGAGATACACTCACTCTGCTTAGACCTAATCGACATCGTCGTTCTAACTAATTTAACATTGCTATTTAATTAAAGCATTTTTACGTAGATTTAATAAGTCATTCACGCTCTTCTTGTTTTGTTCCTTCTTGCGGTACAGCACAATAATAAAATTAAGTCTGGAAATCTGAATTCCTCTTTACGGAATGCAATAAGACTTTGATAACGATTAATTGCCGATCTCTCAAATGCAAACGATAAGAGCAAATCGAAATTATACGATCGGCTAACTTAAACATGAAATAAAACCTTCTTTTACTTTCGAATTAGTAATTTGGCATTAGTAATTTGGCATTTCCGTTACATGTACCTGCTTAACCGTTAACGCGTAACTGGTTATGTAATTACATGCGCGCATTTGGTTATATGTAATAGTATATAAGACCACGTTAAACCAGTAATATAAAATTCTCGATTTTCTCGAGATATACATGTGTATGTGCTTTTCCACCGATGAAAGTGGAACGGTAAATGTGATAAATTAACGGTAATGCATGGCACGGAAGAGTGATCACGAATTGTTCCAGATTGCTCATATAGGTGCATTTCTTCTAATAACTATCAAGAGTGGTCTTTTCCGCATCGAATTTAGTCGAAGTCAGTCGATTATTGGCTCATATGACGAACAAGATGATTTCAAAGCAACATTACATAATGTTTACGATTAACCTATTTGCATATTTTGCTCAGACGAATTTCGCTCGGAGTTTTTCGTTTAGTACACACAGAAAAATAATACTACATTCAAGTATATAAATGTTATTTGTTTCGAGTATTTCATAAACTCATATTTTCGCAGATTTATCATTATAAACATCACATATTTATTAAAAATATATTCTGAATTCTAATAATATTTCAATTGTGAGAATATAAATTAAAACAAAAATTTGGTTTACTTACTGAATAGAGCCGAGTCAACTTTTTTTCCAATTAAATTTTATAATACTCTTGCAAAGAAAATAAATTCTTTTTTTTAGTATATCATAATGAATATGTTCAAAATTTGTCATGAAGACGTGGAATAAATATTATAATAAAAATTGCAATAAAATTATTTTATATAATCTTGGACCATATAGCATTATATCCAGAATTATATTTTTACGCAGAAATGTTATATGCTAAATTTTTACTATAAAGATATTGTAATTATTTGAATGTTTTTTTATATTCTATATATATATATATATATATATATATATATATATATATATATATATACTTATTAATTTAATCACAAATCACAATGGCAGCGACCCAAACAACATAATGTCTAAAATCAGGACATAAGACGTCTTAAAGATAACCTTTAAAACGTCTTAAAGACATTTATACGTAAATCGTCTGAAAGATATCTTAAAAATGATCTTTAAGACGTCTTATGTCGATTTTAGACATTATGTTGTCTGGGCAAGTGTTAAATACCAGCATCAATAATTGATTAATATTTAAGGTGGCATTATCGAAATCCATGTAATTGAACGTCACTTTTTTGAAGGCTATTTAAATAGGCAAATCTGCTTGTGATTCTTGCAAAACGAGTTGTCAAACTTCCTCGAAGATGTAAATCGTTGTACTCGTCATAAAATGTGATTGCTGCAAGATAGTGCTACTGCCTATAGGATTTGCTTGATTACCACATACCTCAACGAAAAATTCCATAGAAGGTGGATTAGAATGGGTAGTCGAACCCAAGAATAGCTAGCAAAATCTTTTGATCTCACGCCTATGGACTTTTTCCTGTGAGGACTGTCAAGGAAAAAGTGTTTACGACACAACCTAAAACTATTGTAAACATGAAATTGCGAATTGAACGCGCTTTCTATATTACTGACGGTACACTGCAAAAAGTCGAGAACAATTTTCGATTACGCGTGGTACAATGTGTCAATCAAAATGGCGGAGTGTTTGCACTTATGATAAAAATTTATGTGGGCGTGAGAGACAAGGGGACAATGTTAATTAAGCGCCCTAAAAGAAACAGAAATCTACTAAGTCCATATGGTTGTTTCTGGTTAATGCTAAAAATAGGATAGTGGAAAGAAATTTAGATAGGGATATGAATTTAGGATAATCATTAGTCTTTTGCACCAAGCATACATGTGGAGTCAGTTGTTTGTAAACTTTGAAGCTTCATGTCTCTGTGTGTGAAACGGCTTATGCAAAAGATAATTTTTGGGGGTTCTTTAAAAATATCTTAACGAGATCTATAATTCTTATCTAAAAGAAAATGAAGTTCTATTTAAGAAATTAGTCGCATTTAAAATTTCTTGAAAATGACGACATGAGTCACATCGGAATCATATATTCTCCTTCAAACCAAACAACTTTTGTCAGAAGCATATTTTCTGTAATCAAAAATAAAAAAATTTTGGAGAGTAAATTATAGGACAATTAAAATGAGACACTTTCTGTATATATCAAGTAAAATGTCAAGTTTATTATTTTTATAGTAATTTGTACTACATATACACACATAATTTTAGTAGATTTTAAATTTATGAAAGCACTATAAAAAGAAATATAATATTAACGCAATTTTTACTGTAACATTTTTCTCGTATATATATATTTTAAGATTATTACTAAGAAAATATTTTTTGTTAGAGATTTAAGTTATTGCTTAAAAGAAAAGAAGTAAATTGAGCAATCGCTTTTCTTAGCAGAAAGAGTAAAATGATATTTTTCTGTGTATGTGTATATAGCACTATCTTGTGTAGGTCACAACATGCGAATCATAATTAAATCACCTTTTCGCTCGTATTATAAATTTTTGTAATTAGAAGTTTTTATATTATAAATTTTTTATAATAAATGAAATTGAGATTAACACGTGCATACATGCAACTCAGCACGATGAATGAAGAAAGTGAAGGTGAAATTCTTTCCGTCTCCTTTTCCATGGCAGAAGCATGACGCTCAAGATTTAATAGTATTGACGAGCTTTACCTATTTTCTCGATATAACGACGTACGAAGCGTCATTTAGACCGCATTACAAATCCAAAGATTTCTACGACATGATGATCAACGTCGATCAAACATTGAATTGACAAGCTTCGATGCCGCTAATAAAATGTATCGTGGTTAGTGTAACTTTTAAATAATAATTACTCTCCTTTTGAAATCTGGATTTCTGGCGATCATCTCTCTCTTTCTCTCTTTCTCTCTCTCTCTCTCTCACTCTCTCACTCTCCGTTCTCTCCCTCTCTCTTCCTCTCTGCCTTCCTCTCCCCCCTCTTTTTCACTCTCTTCCTCACTCTTTATGTAAATACACTTTCGCCGTATTGCTGTCCTTCATACATTGGCCACGTAAATGACTTATGTAAGTAAGTATACATTTGTGAATTACTAATATCTCACATTAGCTTTGCTAATGAATTGATGCCGACGACATCGGCAAAGACACCGCGACCTACTTGCCCTTCACTACTTCCGTCTTCGTGTGAGACTGGTTTGCGATTCCGCGTATTCAAGAGAGATGTATCCGCCGAGTTCTCTAACCGTCGCCGTGGTGGCAAGTGACGGGACCCGCTTCATGAATTTCCCTGTTGAAGAAAACGCGGCAGGTACGTCCACGAGACAAATCGGGTGGGAATAGAGAAAGCGGGTCAAAGAGGTCACCATGGTGACAGGCAGAGCGGTTACAGCAACGAATAGTTTTAACTTCCTCTTGAATTCGTTTTGAAATTTACTTTCTCGATTTTTTAATTTCTTTCTTTACTCTCTCGTTCTTGCTCTTCTCCTCTCTCTTTTTCATATAGATTCTCTCTTCTCTCTCTCTTTTTCTCTATCTCTCTTTCTTTCTGTCGCTCGTTGACTCGTATTTCCTTTACAGCTGTCATCCTCACCTCCTTACGTATGTACGGAGCTTCTATAAAAGCTTTCCATGATATTTGTAAGTTTATTGAGAAATTTGAAACCATGAGACCGAGACTATGAAACCATGAAATAGAGAGCTTGTCCTTTACTATATAGTTTGTTTTCCAACTAATAATAGGATATGCTATATCCCTGTAAAAACTATTCTGTACGAATACAAGATATAATCCGGATATTGAATTTACGAATGAATTATTAAATAAACATATGCAGTATATGTAGTTAGTCACATAATAATTCCATTGAACAATTAACGTTAAAATATTTTGAAATTGATCGCGATTTGGATAATGTATGTTATACTAACAGAATGATAACAAGTTTGACTGTTTAATATTTAATACTGTTTAATGTTTAATATTTCAGATACATATTGAACATACGTTTCAGATATACGCGTATATTACAGTTAATAAATTTGTAAATGCGATGAGCAAACTTTGTCAAACATACCATATACTTATTAAAAGATAGAATAAATGAATCAATTATATATAGATTATATAGACAGCTAATGCAGAATAGAAGCTTATTTCTTCTAATGACAACTGCAGGAAATTATTTTTTATAAACTTCGTTATATGAAATATTTCTTGACTGTACGTCATTTAAGAAATGTACATGGAGATATAAACAATTTACTACGTTCATTTTATCTAAAAGTTATTTTCATTTGAACTTTGGTAATCAAATTACTTTAGCTTGCTTAAAATAAGTTCACTAATATTTGTATTCATTGCTCTTAATATAGCTGTACTCCTAATGTTTTACTATTTAGTTGCTATTTTTAACTTTCTTAATAACATGGGAAAATTTCATGTGTCATGCTAATAATAGTTGTTTTGCTATAAAAGTCTTATTAATAATATGGACTTTTTGTGAACAATAATTAACAATCTAAAGAATTTGTAAAAGATAGAATAAGTTTTCTGCTATTTCTTTCTGTTGTTTACATGTCCACTAGTTTCCGTTTTTTAGTTTATTATGTTTATTTTTGTATAATGTATGGATGATACTTTTAATAAACTTCTAATAAACCAGAGCAATACAAGCGTGCGATACACGTATTTAACTTGTGCTATTTACATTATATGTAATATTAACAATCACAAGACTAAAAAACACAAAACTAATATTTCCTGCCACTCTCCCTCTCTCGCTCGCTCCTGTACTTCCTCGCTTTCTTGTTCTCTCGCTCTCTCGTTCTTTTGTTCTCTCGTTTTCTCGCTCTCTCGCTTTCTTATATCTTCCCACTTCCTCTTTCTTTCTTTCTCTTCATCTCATTTTTAACCAAAAAGAGAATAAAAATAACACAAAATATTCCAGTTCCTAATCCTTATATATTTTTGTATATACAATGATACTTGTCCGAGGTTTTACCTTAGATTCTTTCAGTCTCAGTTTCAATTTCAATATTACGGCAAACCTTTATTCTCTACAAACCTCTAATAATGTATTACCAAATGCTATTCGACAACATATGTTTTATTGTTTAAAGTATACGATGTATCATATTATCATTATACGCTGTTATCGATATCTAATCTTAATTCTATGCAGGATGGATGAGCAAATCGACAGTCTAATCATAATTCTCAATCGACTGCAAACAAACGATAATAAATAAAATATTCTCCCCTTTTTAATGTATATCTGATTATAGAAATCTACAATAGCATATGTGTATAAAGATCTTAAAGTAGTCTTAAACAACTTAAAGCAACATCTCAAAAATGTTTTAAAACAACGTCCCAAAGACATTTTAAAATAATATTTATTTAAAATAATATCTATAAGACGTCTTAAATCAGGATATAAGACGTTTTAAAGACGTTTTAAAGACGTCACGAAGACGTTTTTCCAACATTTTTTAAAGATGTCTTAATAATTTTAAAATGTTTTTTACACGTTTTTAAGACGTCATAATGTTGTGCGTGTGTTCGGGGGGGG
>NW_022639452.1:5009212-5023922 GCF_010583005.1 Odontomachus brunneus
GGGGGGGGGGGGGAGGGATAACATCTCGTTATAAATGTCTCTTATCACTCTACCCTATTTGAATGGAAAATCGCAGCGAAAGAAGGATGCAATGAAATAAGAAAAAGGTAAACCGTCAATAATGTAACAAATGAAAAGTTACGTTTTTCAAGATTATTTCAATAGAATTGTCGAACATTTTTTAATAAAATGAGAAAATGAAATAAAACGATTTTTTTATTTGGACAATAAAGTAATTTAAGAAGTTGTATTTATTTACTGAAACATTAGTTTTTTTGAGCCATTTCAATGATCAAATTTGTTTGGAGGCCCAATAAAATTTGTTAAACATATAGAAATCTTTTTCTCTATGTACAAATTTTACGTAGCATATTGGAGTAGTAATCATAACCGTAAACGTAATTATATTCGGTAAAATGACCAGTAGTGCGTTTCGTAGTTTCTGAATGAAACGACAATTCCCATCCCGAGAGTAATCCGGGACACGGAGTTGTGATTTTAATTCCATCAACCATCTGACTCGAGCTACTTTGAGTAATTTCCCGTTTTCATCCGAGATTCTTAACGAGGCTCTTATCGACGAATATTATTCACGCGAAGTTGATGTGTTAAAATTTGTGCTCGGTGTACCGTTATCGAATGATGAACTTGAAAAAGTACAGGTGTGCATAAGTATGCACACATGCATATATGCGTACGTGTAACCCGAGTAACCCAAAATTTCGGGAATCTCCGTTTCGAAACCGGTTTACCAGATTTATAACGGAAACCATAATATTCCTAAAGTTATAACGGGAATCGCATGACACGTCAGCGTGTGTGGTGGTGCAACATAGGTGAACGTGACACGCGATCGAAATCCTTCGAAATAACTGATCGTATGTTAAAGTCGTAAAAAGTCACACGTTACTTCCTATTTATTATGTTAGAAAGACGCGAAAGATAACGTGCCCGTTTCTCCGGCTCGCCATCGGGAAATTTCTAATTCCGCACTTTCAACCTTGCATGGAATGCATGAGCCGCGGCGATCCATTTCCTATTTACTGCCTCGTAAAACCACAACTTTCGAACCATGAATGCAGATTCTACATTTAATTAATTAAAAGTCTCGTGAACGCAATTCGTGCGTAACATATGCCTGAGGATATTCAGTTGCGATATAATTGGCTAACTTAGGAGAGAAGGAAACAAAAGGAAAGTAGTATAGCGTCTATTCCTGTTTTGTGCAATCGCGAGTACTCCTTCGTAATGTTCAACGATCCGAAAAAAACTTTATGGGAGAATTTTGTTTCAGATTACCGTAACGCATACACACACACATCAGGTGCGCGCACACAACGATATATCCACACTGCGGTATTTATGACGAGAGAATGTCGGCGCTGTAATACAACGCTCCTTTCTAGTCATGAGATCGTTGACATTTGTGCGGCGAACGCGCGGTTGCAATCACGCATAAATAATTGAGAATACTTATGAAAGTGCACTTTCTTCTTCGGATTCACACCTTGTTCTGATCGACGTACGACTTCGACGTTTGCGAAATGATTATTACTTTTCGATACGCAATGCAGTCTATTATCGGAGATGAATGAAAGCAGATTTCCCACCGTCAACTTCATAATAACATTCGTTTGGTACTGCATAATTAAGGCTTTGCTGCATACTCTGAAATAGAAACATGTAATCGATAGATAACGTTTTCATAATAGGTAGTCGGAAAACAGGAAGTGGATATCTTACGCGAAACACTAATTATACATAATATCGAGTAGGATAAACTCGTAGGATAAGATGGCAATACTTTCTTAAAATGCAAAAAAATACATTTCTTATTGTTATTTCTTAATAGCATTTGGCATATTACTTCACTGAAGCCTACAGTATCTAAGCCTAATACCACCAAAGTTAAAAGGAAAATACTTCAGTGAAATTATTTATTATAAAAATATCAAAACATGAGCATTGATCATCTTACCTAAATATTTAAGACAAGATGACCACAAGGAATAAATGACACATACATATTTTATGTTCAAGATGCTGTACCTATTATTTTATAAAATAATGAAAAAAAACAATTTGAGTATAGGATATTTAATACATATTATATTATTATTATATTATTATATTATTGTATTTAAATAATTTTAGTATAGGATATTTAATATATATTATTTGTGAAAAATATAATATATATATAGAATAGAAATCTCTATTACAAAACTTAAATTCTAAATCCAATTTTTGATCAAAACATATTGCACATAAGATTTAATTACTGTAATATTGAAAGTAATTTTTGAAATATAATAACTTTCGTTTTATAAATGTTAGAATGATAGTGGGCCATCTTATCCAAAATATGAGTGAAAGACGGTTATAATAGTACTTATAAACAAATAATGAAAACGAAAATAAAAATGCATGTTATATTATAATTTACATACCTACTTTATGTATCTAACGTTGATTGTGATAACTTAACTGTAATTTATTCGACGTTACAGCAAGTTTTAGTGGACACATGAGAAATTATACAGGTAGTCGAAAATAAAAATATAATATAATATTCATAATCCTGCTATTTCAAAAAATGTACGCACAAACGCTATGATAAATATCGATTTTCTTTGTGATTGATTACACAAATGCAATGTTTTGCAATTATTAGAGAAATTATTAGAGAAATTACAGACTATGGCCATCTTCCCGGTATGGCCATAATACCCGAGTTTACCCTGTCCGTGTTTTAAACTTATCTTGAACTCGATATACCGATAAACCGTGACTCTCTGTATATGATATTTAAAGTGGTTATGAAAATATTCATCATTCATCCATTCGAAAATTATGTTACGACTATTGAAGAAGATTATTAAAACTACTAAGGCTACAATCTATCACCAAAATTGTTCTATAATTGTCAGCGGAAAATTTGACTATTAAGGGGAATATAATTAATTATGAAGAGGGAGCGTATTAAACTATAAGTTATCAGTTAGTGATGTACCAGATAATAAAATTAAGCAAGTAGGACGAATAGGAAATTGACTCGGAAATTAGCGTGGAAATTACAAGAGTTCCTATATCGAGCGTAATGAATGGTGATAGCTTTTGGTTTCAACTTCAGATAAATCAAACTATTGTTGTCAGGTTGGCTCGTCACGCTCAGATTCGCGTTTGAGAATATCGATTAGTGGGTGGGAAGGAATCGTATCGACAACTTTGTGCTACATTTTGACGGCTTGGAATTAAAATGATCACTTTCGGTCTATATTTCGGCGACGCGGATGTCGATATATTTAAACTTCTTTGGTCGTATGCGCATAAGGTAAATATGAATTTTATAACTTTGCATGCTGTCTTTCTTTTCCTCGGTACTCGCCGCGATCTTGTTGAATTGTGACGTCAGAGAGAAATAACACGCTGAAAATTCTTATGTTTCATTTTCAAATGAAAAGATTTGACTGAAAGGACATTTCGCGCTTAAATATATTTGTATAAGGTTCCAAAAATTATGCTTTTTCTTTGACAGTTAATAAATAATATTTAAGATTATAAATAGCTCTTTAAAATTAACGTGATAAAACGAGAAAAAATAAGTTAAAGAGTACGATTGCATGTCATGTTAATTTTACGGCTATTTATTGACTGTCAAGAAAAGAGCATAGCTTTTGAAGCATTTTACAAGTATACTTAAGCGATCAAAAGTGTTATTTCATACAAATATCTCCTAATTTAGAAATGACATGCAAGAATTTTGAGTATACGTTTCCTCGCTTCTGATGTCACCGATCAAGAGTCAATCAATCAAGTTCCGCGACAAGGAAATAGGAGTCTTAAATTTCAACTTTCCGTTTGAAAGCGATAGTAAGGGTAATTATTTACAACACCGACGACCTCTCCGATTTCAACGATATTGAAATATATTGAAGAGGGAAGGTTCATAAATGTTCCTAAATAAAAAGTAAGTCACTCAAATTTATTAAAAAGTTATTAACAAAAAATGTTTCATAAATTATTTTTCACAGTATACATTGAAATATGGTAAACAGTATACACATATGCGCAGAGAAAGGGCTTCGCCTCTTTTCCTGCATCCCCTCTCCAAAAAAACTAATCTAACTTAACCAATTCTTTATATTTTTGTACACAGTTTTTCAATGAGAAATAATACAAAAAAATACAAAAAATGCAGAGAAAGAATACAAAAATTAGAATTAATTTTGAAATTAAAATTCTTTATTGATATATATTATTATTATATGGATACATCTGCACCATAATTTCGAAGAAAGTATTAATCTTTGATGCAAGAATAGAATATAAATATAATGTTAAGTCCGAACATTAAGTCTTTGTCATATGATATTAGTATGAAGTTTTATGATTCTAATAATTAGAGTTGATTTGAGCAATTCTAATTATTAAAATATAACACATATAATGATAACAATAATATAAAAGTAACTTTCACGCGTTATGTAAAACGTGATTTAGAAGTTTGTACATGTTATATATTGGCTATATTGTTATGTCGATTACAAACTTTTTAATAATTATATTTCGAAAATTAACAATGAACGCGACTTTTATTTTTTATTTAGAAACATTTATGAACCTTTCTCCTCCAACATATTTCAAAGAGGTTAAAATCGGAGAGGTCATCGCTATTATAAATAATTACCGTAAATTTAACATAGGACATAAGTTTAAGTTACAGAGAGAGAAAGAGAGAGAGGGAGGGAGAGAGAGGAAGGGAGAGAGAGGGAGAGAAAGAAGAAGAAGTGGAGACGGGAAGATATTTATCGTGAGAAAAGATATAACGAGCTGCATGTTTAAAAGAAAAGAAACTTTTTCCAGTAAATTAGGGAAAACAAGACGGATTCCCACAGTAGCGGTATATTATTTTATATTTACGCGAGATAAAACGTTTGTCTGAATGAAATTCTTACTTACTAAATGCGATTGTCTTCAACGCACGTTTACTTTCTATTTACATAATTGCTATAATTTTAAATAACGAGATGAAAAACGAGAATGGTATGTGTTATATTGGCTTCTCATGATTTGAATTACAGAGTGACTTTTCCGGAGTATACGGATAAATATTATATTTTCTTTTTATATAAGTTCTTTTGAATTTTACTTGTTTCTAGTAGAAATAGATTATCTGTTGGAAATAGACTGTCAATAAGGTTTATTTTGCTAAGGAAAGTAATTAATTTTGCTGGAAACATAACAAATTTTTTTAGTAGCAAATTTTATGTACTACTTTATATAATGAAAGAATAATCAATTACTAGAATATCGATCTATATTCCTCGACCACAAAATTTTATTTTGTTATACAGTTGTTATAACAGTAATTTTTGTTATAAAATTCTTGTTTATTTAGGTATAAGAAAACATGTCATGTCTCATTTTTGACCGATCCTAAGCCGCAATTAGTTGATTTAATGATCAAGTGGAACATATTACGGTACTTGCGCGGCAATTACGTCGTTCGCATCTCGCGACTTCAGTAAGAGATGCACGCGGAATTACATCACGCTCGCGTAGACCTTAAAAGAAGAACTCAATGGCGTATGCATTCATTGTACAGCTTATGCGTTTGCATCGGTTAGCTCAACAAAGGTCAGATCTGTCTTGCCTGACATCATCCTGTGCACGCAGCAACGCAGATGGAACATACAAACGCTCATACGGCAAAGACTATTCTTTCTTCGGCGATTGTGTCATGCGACGTGAAGCTGGAAACAGTTAAATCACGGAATCCTACTGTATGTTGTGTATGGGTGCGCGCGCGTGTGTATGTGATGCTGACGGATCTCTTTCTATATTCATCGGTTATACGCACCGTACATACGTTGGCTCGAACTGCGTGACTTTTATTATCTACGCTATCCGCTCGACGCGACTCTCCATTGCGTAATCGTACGAAGATGCGTATACGAAGTAAAGCAAGACGTCTAGTGACACTGATCAACATAAAAATGATATTCTTGATCTATAAACTGTCAATTCTAGTTAATTTTGTGTTACTGACCGCAGATGTAACAATTAAAATCAAAGCTTAGTTATATATAATTTCTATAATACAGTAAACAACAATCAAAAGGAAGAATTTTTTAAAAATCAACTGGTTAAAAGCTATTTTTCTTGGAGCTGTTATGTATAGCAACTTTGTAAGAATTTAGATATAAAATATCAATTAGTCATGATGTCTATTAAAAAATTAATAAGATGTCTATTTTTATTTTCTGTCCACGCAGCACAGAAAATTTAAACAACGTTACTGAGATGTTGTAATGTTGAATGTTGAAATATAAATATCTTTTCAACGTTGAAACTATATTGTTTCTTCTACATTGGTTATTTATATTGTTACAACATTTAAACAACATTGAACAAATTATTTTTTGAAATTCAGGTAGAAATACTGAAAAGAAGTTTTATATATCCTTTTAAATAACGCATTGAAATTTCTCTAAAATCAAGGATTTCATCGAAAAATGTTTTGTACAATCAAAAAAACAATTTGTACAATCTGATGATGCTATTCACTTTGACTTTGCTAAAATCATGTCAAGTTTACATTTAATATTTTAAGTAGAATTATATGGTTCCTTTAACATAAATCGATTTCTTTAGTTATTTTGTGTATTGAGAGGAGATAATCGAAATGTGAATATTTTCCGAAATATTGTACATTATATCCTGATATTTTTCAATAAAAATATGGAATATCTTATTAACTATTATATTAAACTATTATATTAACTATTCAACATCATTATTTTAATATTTATATGAATAATGAAGAAAATCGATCGGTATTCTTAATTTTTGCATACTTGTGTTTCAATAAATCTGCAGAATCCAATTCTAGCATGGAAACTACCAATAGTAAAAAACTTTCTGACGCTTAACGCGGTCAATGTTAAATCAATATTTAACAATATTAAATTGCATGTCTACATTGCAATTCAGCGGACATTAAACATTTCTACAATGTTTTTTCGATGTTGAATCTACATTTCAAAATATTGATGCAACATTGCAATATCGCAACGCAACGTTTTTGAAATGTTGATTCAACGTTTGCGTGCTGTATGGGCTATAGAAGACATCATTTTGAACATTTCCTTGACTAAATTTTTGTCAGAATAAAATATAAAATATTTCGTAAACTATTGATTTTTCGACAATTATACTTCTTAGTATTTTTATACATAAAATAAATAAAGGAATCATATTTATAAAAAAATTATAATTCCATTTAAAAAAGTGAAGAGGACCTTCATATCTTTTTAGTACCTCCACCTAAAAAAAGCAAGATCTTAAGTAGGAATTTACTACTGGCATCAAAGTGGCCCAGTACCGATTTATGGTAAATGTTACTGGCATAGTACCAGATGCCAATACGGGTTTAATATTGGTGATACTGGGATAATAGAAAAGGGCCAGTATCGGAAAACAATATTGTTACAGTACCGAAAATCAGTACCGTACCAGTATAAAAAAATATTGATTCCTAGCTCACTATGGAAGTACTTATTCCCAGTACTGGGCTAATATCGATTCTTAGTAATTTTTATTAGTTTTTTAGTAATTTTTATTGTACAATTGTTAATATCACAACTATATAGTATGGAAAAGAATGATCAGACTATGGCCAGCTTGCTCTCTCCGTTTGTTCCTATACATGTCTATTTTTAATAGTCATGAGGAAAAAATCTTCGGGGCGACTAGCTGGAATCGAACTCGAGTTTTTCGCTTGCCAGGCAAGCGTTCTTATCACTGAGCTATCTAGGTTTCGCGTTAGTGACCTCTTCCATTTTCCCATAAAGAATATTGGTATTGTTCGTTTTTCGGTACCGGCACAATACAGGCCCAATATCTTCTATTAGCAGATTGTATACGATTCTTGCTTGGATATCCAGTATTGATTCTACGAACAGGGCCAGTAATACAGCTTTTTTAATATTAGGCCAGTACTGAAAACGACAAACACTTTTCGGTAACGCCCCAGTACACGTACGGTACGACTATCCAGTACCTAACCTTAATACGGAGCCAACACCAATAATACAGTTTTTTATATTAGGCCTAGTACTGAGCTAGTATCAAAACCGGACATCCGCTTTTCGGTATCGACCCAGTATCGAGCCATTTTTCCATACTGGCGAAACGTGTACGATTTCTATTTGGGGTGACCAAAATGTGTATCCCTCGATACTCTTCCACTTTCATCTGAAACATTTTTCCGTATTATCAAAAATAAGTGAAATATTCAAAGTGTTCGATTTAAATGGACCATCTTGTGTGTGTGTGTGTGTGTGTGTGTGTGTGTGTGTGTATGTGTGTGAGTGTGTGTGTATGTATGTGTGTATGAGAAAAATAAAAATGTGAAAATATGGGGCGTATATTTTTTTAACTAAAGCCTATAGTTCTTGAACTAAAGCTAAATAATTCTTTTTATTGTCATTTTTTGTCTTAACGTATAAACATAAGAAGAACAAATCGGAATTGAAGAAAATAAAATTTGTTGACTAGTGTAATCGATAGAGAGAGATAGAATATGGACTAAAGTTTTATGCATGGTACAGGAGACCGAAACACATCTGTAAACTTTTCAGAATTTCGCTGATGAAACTTTTCCATCAACTAATTGTTATTGACTGGACAAACAAGATGGAAACAACATTTCTTTATTTTTTCATTGTTATACGATTTTGTAAACTGTATATTTTTTTTCTCTCATAACCAAAATATAAATATGCATGATCATTTCGAAGTTGCCCCAATACCAATATCGGAGTATGTCCACAAGCACACAGCCCAAAATAGATTAGTAACATAAATACAATCTTGCAGTTTGAGAAATTCTTTATTGTTTACAATTATTGTAATAAATATGGTTTACTATTGCTGTCTCTTTAGCAAAAAATACAGAATATAATGTTTTTATTTTTTTTATTTATATTAATATAATATGTGGTTTTTTAATATTAGGATATCGATCTGTCATTTTTGTGTTAAACTAAATCACATTTGTCATAACGAATTAACATGCATGATTTCGTATAACACTAATACAACCTTTACGGACGTCCTCTAACCATTCATTTCTTTGACTTCATTTCAAAAATGAAAATTATTATTATTACACCAAATGATAACATTACACAACTGCAGAAAATTTTGTTGTAACTAATACATCACTTAAGTCGATTCATTCATGGTAGGGAATGTTAATATGTAATTTTAAAACACCCGAAAATTTACTTGGTTGCTTTCAAATCAGAATTTTTTATTTTTTAGCTGCAATATTTCTCTGATTTTAATAAAACTGAAGAAAAAGTGTATAATGAAAAATATTTCTTTTTATTTAGAGTTCTTATTTATTTGACTTCGATTTATTCGACAAACAATATAATATTACATGAAACAATATAATTTATATCAAATATCCTATTGTTTCATTAAACTATTTTTTCCATCATTAAATAATAATTATTTGGTTGTAATTTAAATTTTGTTCTGTTTGACTACAAATTATGTTATTTGATTGAAAACAAACTATTGTATCAAACGCGCGCGCGAGCGTTTCGTTTTTTATTTCAAAGTATCTCCAGAAAAAAATTACGTTTGAATCAACTATATAATATTTAATTAAAAATTCAAAAGCCAGCATGGTATTATTGGTCCGCTAATATATATTTTGTCATCATTCGTTATATATCGTTATATATTCGTTACATATACTCTATTACTTTCAATGATTACTAGTAAGTATGGTATACGAAAGGCTTTGTGGTCATTATAAGAATGCATTATAATCATAATATTGAAAGTAAATCGTCAGAGATACTTAACATCTTCAATTTCTCAATTATTGGAGTCAAGTGATTTTAATCGTAGTCAGTATAAGAATGGATGACCGCATCACGGAATGATGGAATATTTGGATAGAAAATCACGGAGAAAGGACGTCATACGATGAAATAATAAAAAGATAAACCGTCAATAATGCAATAAATATGTCTGATAAAAAGTCAAATTTTTAAAAGTTATTTAAACAAAATTATCGAACTTTTTTTAGTAAAATGAGAAAGTTAAATAAAACAATTTTTTTATTTGGACCAAACAATAAAATTATTAAAAATCTAAGCAAACATACTTATTAGTTGAAACCTTAATTTTTTTGGGCGATTCCAATGATCAAATTTGTTTGGATATAATAAAATATTAAATTAAAAAAAAATGTTTTTTTGTGTATATTCTAAACGGAACATTTTGCAATTTGGTTTCCATCGTTCCTCTAACGATGAATGTATAAACAAAGCGTTTTGTGAACCTACTTCTACTGCAAATGTGCCCCGGTTTCCCGTACGTACAATCACGTGTATATAGACGTGCATTATATACGTGTATATGCTAAAGTACGGACGCGTGCGTGAAAGTGTTTGTCTTTCGTCGATCGTACGCAGTACTGCTGATCGTTTGCTTATGCGTTACAGGTGCATATGCGCGCTTTCACCTTTTTACACATTTGCACGAGCCGATGTGCCGCGTCGACGATGATCGTAATGTCCCCGCGAATAAACAGGACGTCTTGTGTAATCACGAAGCCGCGCGTAAAAACTTGAGGAGATCGCACCGTCTCTATCGTTCTATCTTCGTTACAAACCTGTACGCCCATCGTCTCTATTTCGCGACTGTGTTCTTTTCCGGTTTCTCTTCTCGGCTCACTAACATTCGGCTCGACCACAAACTCGAATCTCCTTCTCGTACGAGCTCTCGTCGTGAAAGTCGTATGGTGCACGAGACTATTATTAAAGAAATAACGGAGTACGACGCGGCTTTCATTACGCGCCTCCCACTCTTTAAAAGCCGAATCGTATCAAATTGCTACTGATGATTATACCGCAATCGTTAGCCGCCACTCACCGTCGTCATACTGTCATTGTTATTCGATATTCAACCAAGCATTTAGGTAAGGTATCGAGACGTCAACATTTGAGTTAATCGATTATTTTATTGAGTTTATATATTTCGGATACTATTTATTGTGTTTATATACTTCGGATTTTCTGAAATTTTAAAATTTAATATTTTTACTTATTTACTTATATTAAAATGTTTAAAATTAACGTAACCTATATTGCAGTAAAACATATTTGTTGAAGTTTCATATGATTTGTCTGCATTGTCCATGAAAAATTTAATACTGAATATCACAATTTTGCACATATAATCGTATGGTTGAAGTAATATAGTTAACCATTATTCCAATATAACTTGTAAAAAAATAATATCATCTAAATAAAAAAGAATTTACCGTTATAAATATTACATATTAGAAAATGTAATATAGAAGAAAAAAAATATTGTATTCATTGCACCGTTTTTGCGTAATGATGGACTGTAGACCAGAAAATTGCTGTTATTTATTATTTCAATAATATTGTAAGTGAAACGTAGCAAAATAGTGTTATAAAATTATTTTCAGATTAACATTTTGATAGTGAAATAAATATATGGAAACATAATTTTCGATAAATAATTTGATAACTAGGCACTCTGAAAATATATGTTGAATAAACTCTATAATCGAGAGATCATTTTATCTTAAAAAACTGTCTACGGCGATCACATGACCGAATTTTGACATTGAGAAATGAATGTTTCACATTTTATTCATTTTATTCATATGTTTAACGCTACTAAGAATTTGATTAAATGAATTTTGTACTTGTTAAATTACCTTCTTCTCTCTCTCTCTCTCTCTCTCTTGTCCGTGACACGAGTCCGCAGGCGTCAACGATGTGGAGTTCATATTTTGTGTCGGCATGCATTTATCGCAAGAAATCTTAACACACTAAATTCCGGTCAGTGGGCGACCCGATCTCTCGTAACATTATCCCAGTTACGGAGAAATCGTCTTCGACGCCTCGATTTGTCTGTATTATAGCTAAAGTCATTTCACCTCAATTAATCGCCGATTCAAAGCACGCCTGCATTTTGCATGTAACATGTATGGCCAGGTGCAGCTTTCATTAAACGCTTGTGAAATTAGCTATTTGAGCACGCACAGTAAGCACACTATCGAGCGTATGACGCCGCGTTATAACGCCACGAAACTGAAACTCTATTAAACTGCATACACGAGTTATACGTGTGATATTATGAGTAGTTAGTTATACATTTTATTAGTCATACGATTATTACGCACGCCAATATAGCTCAAATCATTCTTGAAGGCAAATTAAAACTTATAATTGCATGCACAGAGAAAAATAATTTGTTGGCCTAGTAAATTTTCTGCTGGTCTAACAAAATCTTTTTGGTATTATATGGACAGCAAAAAGATTTGCTAAGAGTACTAATCACTATTTGCTGGATATAATTTACTGAATCTACAAATTATTTTCCTATAAGAACTATGATGGATTTATATAAGCAGTTACAGTTTTGCTCCGATAGCAAATAAATTTGCTAAGGATACATTATTTTGCATCAATAGCAAATTAATGTGATTCTTAGGACAAATACACTCAACAAATTTGTTCTATCCTGCCAACGAAGCTACTTCTGCTCTGATAACGAATAATTTGTAAAATTAGTTACGTCAACTAAACTTTTTTGATATTACTACGAATATGCAGTAGTAACAACGATTTTGCTAAAAGAGCAAAATTATTTTTCTCCGTGTGATCATTCGTCATAAAAAAATAATGAATTATTGACCCGGCGAAACGAAACTTAATAATATTAAATTAATAAGAAAATCGATTAATTTGCTTTTAATAAAAAAGCAAAAATGTTTCTGAATATACACCCCAGACAATATTATAACGTCTTAGAAAGTTGCCAGAAAGATGTCTTTATGACGTCTTTAAGACATTTGTTTAAGACGTCTTATTTAAAGCTGCTTTAAGACTACTTTATATGTCTACTTTATCCTTTCAGGATTAAGATCAAGGAGTGTAGCGGATGATGATATTTGACGACCTTCCTGCGATTTACTGCGATATTTAAAGCATACGATATCAGATATTATTAACATTTGCTAACTGTCATCGATTCTTAATTTTAACTTTGAGCGGAGGTAGCAGACGAGCAAGCACATGATAATCCACAGTGATAATCATAATTCTAAAAAATATATGTATAGAAGAAAGATTTTTACTCGGCACAACTTAAATAAGAAACTGACGAAACTACAAAAATTTGAGTTCCCTAAAATCTTATATTTTTTATGTACGACGTTCAGAAAACTAAGATATTATTATAATAATTGTCATAGTAAATGTATTCGATGTAATCGGTAATGTAGCATGCTTCAAATAACATCGTATAACAATACACTTTTAGAACATCTTCACGTTAGAAACAAGACGTTTTTATGACATCAGAAATATGACGTCTTAAAGATGTCAAAAAAATGATGTCTTTAAGATCAAAAATGTTATCCATACAACACAAAAGTTTAAAATATATTCTAGAGATATCACACGTTCCTGGAACGTCTCTGGGATGTATTTCAGACATTTGTGTTGTATGGATAGTGTTTATGAACAATCGAGATTTGTTCGCAAAATGGAATTTGACGAAACCAATCAAAGAGACTGCAAGGAGATCGGTGTGAGAGGAAGAGAAAAGGACAGAGAAAGAAAACGGAAAAATTAAGAAAAATTCAAAAGCATCAAGAAGATCCTAAGATGAGAGAGAGACAGAGATAGAGTAATCGCAAATAGGAAGCGTGATGATAGAAGCACCATAGATCGAGGAAAACTGGAGAACGAGATGAATTTCGTAGAAGTCCTTCACACACTGTTTAATTAACAGAAGTCTTTATTGTATCTTATCGTTGCCGATATTGTATAATATCGGTAACCTTCGTTCACGGCGCCCATTAGATTATCATGACGATCAAAATACAGACGAAAATATGAAATGACGACGGACAAAACGGTTAAGTCGTCTCGAAAGTCACGTTCGGTTCTTTTGCCCGGAGATTTTATCGAACGATAAAAACACCGAGGGTCTTGCTTACAACAACTTATCTGGCACTTTGAAGACGATCGCGACCGTGCTGCGTGATTCTTTTGCTGAATAATTATAACCGCCAGCTATTTCTACTAACACTGTAACAAGCAATGTTGCTGGACGACGGTTATAATTTCTTCTTGATCTCGCGGATGCCCGACGTCTGCGGGGATCTGTGCGAAAGAGACGTTTTCACACAGAGCAGGTACGATCGCGCAAAGCTCAAAGACGCTTTCGGATGAAGATAAACGCTCACATTTCTTGTGATACACAATAAAGATGTGCTTTAACAAGTAGAAATAAGATATCTTGAAAACGTCAGAAATAAGACGTCTTTTAGACATGCATAACATGACACAAAGTTGAGGTAAAATTATAAAGAGAAAATGTAAGGAGATTTTGAAAAATTAACGGGTATTTTACTTTTACAATTCGATAAAATTAAGTTATATTCAGGAATTTTTCTATAAAAACTCCGCAATCAATTTGCAACTTAACAAATTTATTACATAAGTACGAAAGAATATTAAAAATATAATAATTGTTCGGAAATGATTTCTCAGAGACTGTTGAACTAATTGACTTTAAAATTACAATATATATATATATATATATATATATATATATATATATATATATATATATATAT